>NC_088398.1:68235719-68535719 GCF_034236695.1 Oncorhynchus nerka | reverse complement strand
AATATCTAACCATACACAACAATACACACCAATCTAAAAGTAAAATAATGGAATTTAGAAATATAGTACTAATTAGTAGAAAAATGTCAGAGTCAGGAGTATAAATAATTATATATATATATATATATATATACACACATATATATACACATATATATATAGTACCAGTCAAAAGTTTGGACACACCTACTCATTCCAAGTTTTTTCATTATTTTTACTATTTTCTACATTGTAGAATAATAATGAAGAAATCAAAACTATGAAATAACACATATGGAATCATGTAGTAACCAAAAAAGTGTTAAACGAATCAAAATATATTTTATAATTGAGATTCTTCAACGTAGTCCCCCTTTACCTTGATGACATCTTTGCACACTCTTGGCATTCTCTCAACCCTTGAATGAGTAGGTGTGTCCGAACTGTTGACTGGTACTGTATGTATGAGCGCATATGTGTGATGGGATGTATAGACATTGTGGACAGTATGTAGATAGAATATGTAGTATATCTGAAGAATACGTGGATAGAATAGTATATGTACAGCAATAGTTGAATAGGATGGACTTGACTAGAATACAGTATATACATATGAAGTGGGTAAAATGGGATATATAAATATTATTAAAGTGACCAGTGTTCCATGTCTGTGTACATAGGGTAGCATCTTCTAAGGTGCAGGGTTGAGTAACCGGGTGGTAGCTGGCTAGTGACAGTGACTAAGTTCAGGACAGGGTACTGGTGGAGGCCGGCTTGTGATGGCTATTTAATAGTCTGATGGCCTTGACGGCCTTTCAGTCTCTCGGTCCCCGCTTTGATGCACCTGTACTGACCTCGCCTAGTTTGTAGCCATCCTACAAACATGCAGTATCATAACTATTCTAAACTTCCAAACTTTCTTTGAAGACAATGTTATTGTGAATTCACAAACTATGATTTGTTTGTGAGAGATTCTAGCTGAGCTAATACTGCTTTCACCAGAGAAGAAAAAATGACTTGCTGTGTGACTAAAGCACAATAGGTACTGCTGTTAGCAAGCAGTGTGTGCATGCGTGTGTGTGTGCACCTTACAAAAAGGTTGATTTTCAATCAATCATTTCTACTCATGTATGGTTACTTTCTACTCATATTCCCTCTGTATTTATGTCATTTTATATGTCTCAATTTGTAAATATTGTCAAAACGTAAGACCCTGAAGACCTATGAGCATGATGTCATTCCCTATCAGGGGAAAACATTTACATTTGAGTCATTTAGTAGACACTCTTACCCAGAACCACTTACAGTAGTGAGTGCAACCATTTCCATAACAAAGCTTTTACCCACTATACTTTTCACCTCATATGGGCTACGTGTATGCTACATGATGTGGTGCTTTCACACAGCCAGAACAAAGACTTTGGGACTATAGTGCAATATTTCACATTGAAATGCAGAAGAAATGACAGATAGAGAGATGACATAAGATACTACAGTAACTGCCTGCTGGTGTTCATTCGATTGTTTATTTGTATTTTTGTATGAATGTACAAGGTTCTCCGACCTTCATAGGGAGCTAGCTGAGTAGAGCAGGTGGTAGAAAGCTTCTGTTTTTTGTTGAACATAGAAATGCATATGTTTAGAAGAAAGGACCCAAACCATTTCACAGTGCTTTCCCTATCGACAACATGGTTGCCTGCTACTGCATGATGGCAGAACTCGAGATTAGCCAAAGAGAGAGCAGCGGAGTAAGAGAAAGAAAAGCGTTGACTCAAAATGTTACTCTGTGTGGCCCCTGCTATGAGAAAGCTGCTTCTGCCACTAGATGCTAATGCAGGACCATGGCTGTATTTGTTTATGTATTTTCTAAGAAATAGAAAAGTTGTTTCAATGAATTGTCTGTAGGTGGTAAAGGTACAGTATCTAGATAGAGTTGTGCACAGCATGTTTGGGTTTATGTGTTAGGCCTATTGATGTGTGAAGTGGTCTCATTTTGAACATGTTGAAGGGGGAAAGTGTTTGAAGCCTGAAGCTAAAATGTTGTTTGATAGATTTCTCTCTGAAAGAAGCATTGTTAATATTTCTAAATGACATTTCATTTTGGCTGATTGCACTCACCACCAACACTTGTGCCTTCTTCAGAACAAACCCCATACCTTCAGAGAATCCCTGCTTTTCTCCAATCAGCACACAGTGAAAACAGGTGGACCCGCCATGGGCCAGACACTCATAAGACCCAGTTTTCATACTTTCATTTAACTTGCTGTATTAAAGAAAAAAATAAGCATTGCACTTTACAGTGAATATTTCTCATTTCTGAAATAGGTTTTGTTGTTCCTGTTAGTTGAGAAAACTGGTCACAAACGTAGTTTGACTGAACTATTGAAACACTAGTAACCTTTTTGACACAGATCTGTAAGATGTCCTTTTTGGTAAAATGTTGGATGTGAAGAAATATGTTTTATGATTTTCCTGATTTGCTACTTGACTGTGTGTGTGTTTGTATGAATGTTATATAGAAAGATTGTTTATTTATGTGGCTATTTATTTGAATAAAATTCACTTCCTAAACATAAATTCCAGTTGTTCATCGTAATTTTGTGTAAATGTCATTAGTCATATAATAATACATGCTAATATTTATTAATTAAAAGTAGGCTGATCAACAGCCACTATAGTTGATGTCAAATCAAAATGGATGACATGGAGAGCTGAAGCAGAAAATGTTCCCAAGAAAACTACTTCGAACGCCACATTCTGAAAGCCGACAAGAAACACATCGTCCTCTTCACCTGCTGATGATGCACATTGATGATGTTATAGCCCTCTCTGGTGATGTTCTTGTCATCTGTGATGATGTTTTAGCCCTCTGTGACATTCTAGCCTGCTGCGATGTTGTTCTAGCCTGCTGTGATGATGTTCTAGCCTGATGTGATGAAGTTCTAGCCCTCTGTGATGATGTTCTAGCCATCTGTGATGATGTTCCAGCCCTCTGTGATGATGTTCAATCCCACTGATGATCTAGCCCTATGAGATTATGTTTTAGCCCTTTGTGATGTTCTATCCCTCTGTAATGTTCTAGCCTTCTGAGATGATACTCTAACCCGCAGTGATGAAGTTCTAGCCCTCTGTGATGATGTTCTAGCCCTCTGTGATGGTGTTCTAGCCCTCTGTGATGGTGTTCTAGCCCTCTGTGATGATGTTCTAGCCCTCTGTGATGATGTTCTAGCCCTCTGTGATGATGTTCTAGCCCTCTGAGATGAAGTTCTAGCCCTCTGAGATGAAGTTCTAGCCCTCTGTGATGATGTTCTAACCCTCTGTGATGACATTCTAGCCCTCTGAGATGATGTTCTAGCCCTCTGAGATGATACTCTAACCCACAGTGATGATGTTCTAGCCCTCTGTGATGGTGTTCTAGCCCTCTGTGATGATGTTCTAGCCCTCTGTGATGGTGTTCTAGCCCTCTGTGATGGTGTTCTAGCCCTCTGAGATGAAGTTCTAGCCCTCTGAGATGATGTTCTAGCCCTCTGAGATGATGTTCTAGCCCTCTGAGATGATGTTCTAGCCCTCTGAGATGAAGTTCTAGCCCTCTGAGATGATGTTCTAGCCTTCTGTGATGATGTTCTAGCCCTCTGAGATGATACTCCAACCCACAGTGATGATGTTCTAGCCCTCTGTGATGATGTTCTAGCCCTCTGTGATGGTGTTCTAGCCCTCTGAGATGATACTCTAACCCGCAGTGATGATGTTCTAGCCCTCTGTGATGGTGTTCTAGCCCTCTGTGGTGATGTTTTAGCCCTCTGTGATGGTGTTCTAGCCCTCTGTGACGATGTTCTAGCCCTCTGTGATGATTTTGTAGCTCTCTGTGATGATGACGCTGGTTGATGATGTGATTGCTCTTGATGACCCTGCTGTGTGTCTATTACCCATAAGGCAGCGGACAGTGACAGATGTCTGATGGAGGACAGGGACACATGTGTGGGAGGGAGGAAGGGGACACGACAGTGGGCAAACCAATCATGATTCATACATCCTAAGTGGCCTATCTGGTGCTAAAACCACTCAGACTACGTGCTAACACACATTTAAACACACTCTAATCAACAGCTAACAAGCTGTGACACAGACATAGTTACAAACACCTAGGCTGATGAGCCTCTTATGAAGCAGATTTTATCTAACCACAACATGTAGAATGATGAGCAGAAGCAAAACACTTGTTTTTTCCCTGTGTGTGTGTGTGTGTGTGTGTGTGTGTGTGTGTGTGTGTGTGTGTGTGTGTGTGTGTGTGTGTGTGTGTGTGTGTGTGTGTGTGTGTGTGTGTGTGTGTGTGTGTGTGTGTGTGTGTGTGTGTGTGTGTGTGTGTGTGCGTGCGTGCGAGCGTGCGTGCGCCTGGTGTGTTAGATAGGAATGCTGTGTATTAGCGATCAGGTCACCCTACCAACCGTCCATCACCATCCTGCCGCTGTGGACACGACCTTGTAGTGACTAATGAACTCGCCATCACAGCTTCATAACAAGGCAGACTGATGGGCTGATTTATTGTAATATGTGCGTGTGTATACATATACACCTGTATACTAGTATGTGTGTCTCAGTCTAGATATGTTGGCCTGAGTGCCTGTGTCTCTGGGATGCTGTGTTGGCCTGAGTGCCTGTGTCTCTGTGATGCTGTGTTGGCCTGAGTGCCTGTGTCTCTGGGATGCTGTGTTGGCCTGAGTGCCTGTGTCTCTGGGATGCTGTGTTGGCCTGAGTGCCTGTGTCTCTGGGACGCTGTGTTGGCCTGAGTGCCTGTGTCTCTGGGACGCTGTGTTGACCTGAGTGCCTGTGTTTCTGGGATGCTGTGTTGGCCTGAGTGCCTGTGTCTCTGGGACGCTGTGTTGGCCTGAGTGTCTGTGTCTCTGGGACGCTGTGTTGGCCTGAGTGCCTGTGTCTCTGGGATGCTGTGTTGGCCTGAGTGCCTGTGTCTCTGGGACGCTGTGTTGGCCTGAGTGCCTGTGTCTCTGGGACGCTGTGTTGGCTTGAGTGCCTGTGTCTCTGGGATGCTGTGTTGGCCTGAGTGCCTGTGTCTCTGGGACGCTGTGTTGGCCTGAGTGCCTGTGTCTCTGGGACGCTGTGTTGGCCTGAGTGCCTGTGTTTCTGGGACGCTGTGTTGGCCTGAGTGCCTGTGTCTCTGGGACGCTGTGTTGGCCTGAGTCTGTGTGTCTCGGGTTGCCCATGTTCTTGGGTTTTGCTGGATTGTTTGGTGTACGGGTGTACACGTCTGTGTGTCTCGGGTTGCCCGTGTTCTTGGGTTTTGCTGGATTGTTTGGTGTACGGGTGTACACGTCTGTGTGTCTCGGGTTGCCCGTGTTCTTGGGTTTTGCTGGATTGTTTGGTGTACGGGTGTACACGTCTGTGTGTCTCGGGTTGCCCGTGTTCTTGGGGTTTGCTGGATTGTTTGGTGTACGTGTGTACATGTCTGTGTGTCTCGGGTTGCCCATGTTCTTGGGTTTTGCTGGATTGTTTGGTGTACGGGTGTACACGTCTGTGTGTCTCGGTTTGCCCATGTTCTTGGGTTTTGCTGGACTGTTTAAGTCCCCCGTGTTTGGGGCATTTGTTTTTGGTGCGCGCCCTGTGTTCCGTGGGGTTGGTGTATGTTCCCCGGTTTTTGTGCATGAAACGATATAGCACTACCCTAAAGGCTAATTGACCATTTATTAAACCCTTTTGCAATTATGTTAGCACAGCTGAAAACGGTTGTTCTGATTAAAGAAGCAATAAAACTGGCCTTCTTTAGACTAGTTGAGTATCTGGAGCATCAGCATTTGTGAGTTCGAATACAGGCTCAAAATGGCTAAAAACAAAGAACCAGGGTTGGCTGGCCTTCTCTAGTCAGTCGTAGGCTCAGTCACAAAGCCATTTTGGGTTTACTACCTTTTTATTTGTGCATTTTTATTGTTCAGAAATGTGGTGGGTACTCTCTTCGTTCGCTGGACTTTATCCTGCTAACTGTTGCAAATGTCCGAACTGAATTTGGTAAAAGGGCTTTTATGTACTCTGCGCCATCGTCTTGGAACACCTTACAAACTACTTTTAAACTGGAAGAACTTGTCACGATTGGTGTTTTTAAATCACTGATGAAGGATTTTGAGGCCGATTCCCTGACCTGTCAATGTTTTTAATTTGCTGTTTTATACTCTTGTGAATTCAATGGTTTTTACTAGATTACTTGTAGTTTTTCATGTTGTCTGTCTGTATTTTTTTTGTGATGACTTGGTGCTGCCTATCTTGGCCAGGGCGCTCTTGAAAAAGAGATTTTAATCTCAATGAGCCCATTCTGGTTAAATAAAGGTTAAATAAATTTATAAAAATAAGTGACCCCAAACTTTTGAACGTTTGTGTATGTAGTTGAATTTATTTTGCCCCTGTGTGACTGTTGTCTTTCTGTTGTCACTGCCTTATTGTATATCATGGTGGTCTATGAACAAATGGGTAATAGAGCAAACAACGTGATTATCACAACATAGGTTGTAATATGGCTTTTCTACTGGCTTGGCCTCCTCAGTGATTTTACCCACACACCACTACTGGGCAGTGGTTGACTCACTCAGAGGAAATTCCCCAGCCTGAGACTTCGGACTAAGATGAACCTTGCAAAGCATTCTGGGATTTGAGACCTCAGGTCTACGCACTTAAGTGTGAAGAGCACTTAGACAGATCTGTCTCTGCTCACCATCTGACACACACACACACACAGTCTCTATATGGGATTTCAAACAAGCTTCCAGACAAGCCCTGCTATAAAAGTGTCCTAGTACTCTAAATAAGTAAATATGTTATCACCATGAAAGCACACAGAGGAATGTTATTTTTCAGTTTCCTTGTGTGAAAGCAGAAGAGAGGAGATGAGGTGAAGACAGGAGGAGGAGATTAAGAGGCTGGCAACCTCTCTGATCAAAAGACTCAAATGTTATGAAACACAATCTAGAGAGAGATATATTAACTCTTCATACCAAGCTGAGACAAGAACCTGTTAACCATAAAGCCTAAGCTGGTGCCGAGATTGCCACAGGACACACACACACACACACACACACACACACACACACACACACACACACACACACACACACACACACACACACACACACACACACACACACACACACACACACACACACACACACACACACACACACACACACACACACACACACACACACACACACACACACACACACACACACACACACACGGACCCAAACGGAGTTCAACAAGGGGGGATTACATGTACTTTACCCCCTGTAGTCAGCTAAGCAGCCTTTAATGATCGACTGTGTATGAGTTCACACACACATTTGTGCCATTGCTCACAATCAAACTATCTGGCTGGGGAAGTGTGAATACCAGAGGATTTGTGGACGTTTTAGGTTTAGGCAAAGTGCAGAAAGGAGGAATGCTGAAAGAACATTCTGTTCTACTCACAAAACAGCAAACTACCAAAGTGACTAACACATAGAACAAAAGCCATACGACAAGATGCATCAATACAATACACCTTCTCAGAGACAGAGAGAGATATTGAAATGACTCCAGAAGTGGAGATTATGCTAGGTCTTCACCGATGCAAGTACTGTATGTGCAAACTGAAACTCAGTGTTCAGTTTGAGATTTCTACATAACACATTGGTGGGTTCTTTGTTCAGCATGAGGGATGAAAGAGATAAGTAACTGCACTACGCAAATGTATTATTGTGTCATACAGTAGCAATCCATGCATGCTGCATAGTTATCTATACTGAACAAAAATATAAACACATCATGTAAAGTGCTGGTCCCATGTTTCATGTGCTGAGATAAAAGTTCCCAGAAATGCTTCATACGCACAAAAAGCTTATTTCGCAAAAATGTTGTGCACAATTGCGTTTACATCTCTGTTAGTGAGCATTTTATCTTATGTCAAGATAATCCATCCACCTGACAAGTGTGGCATATCAAGCAGTTGATTAAACAGCATGATCATTATGGAGGTGAACCTTGTGCTGGGGACAGCATAAGGCTACTCTAAAATGTGTAGTTGTGTCACACAACACAATGCCAGAGATGTCTCCAGTTTTGAGGGAGAGGCAATTGGCATTTCAGAAAAGCTGGATGGAGAGTTAGTTCATACATGTTTACACTTCATTTGTAGAATGTCAGCTGTGTCGACTGTATCAAAATCTTTGTAGTCTTTTTCTTCATGACCTAGATTTGAATGAAATGTAAGATTGCGTCTTGATAGTTATAGTTTAGTTATAGTTTAGTTATATAGTTCAGTTATAGTATAGTTTATAGTAATTCACACACACATTTCACACACTGTCCACCAGAGCTGTTGCCTGAGATTCGAATGTTCATTTCTCTACTATAAGCCACCTCCAACATCGTTTTAAAGAATTTGTCAGTGGGGGGGGGGGGGGGGGTAAAACCCATACTGATTGGCTGGGCCTGGCTCCCCAGTGGTGGGCCTGGCTCTCAAGTGGGTGGGCCTACTTGAGATATTACATTTGCACCAAAGTAACGAGTAATCTCTTTACACTTTCAGACACATTTTTATCTGTCCATTGTTATTTCTAGAACTCACACTCTGAGCTGATATAGTGCTGTATCCACAGTCGTGCCAACTAGGGCTTTAACTTTGAACTGAACTGTCAAAGTATACTTGAGAGAAACAGAGACTGATAGTAAGAGCGTGAGAGCGTTAGAGAGAGAGGGAGTCGGAGTGCCACACACACACAAACCCACACATACACACCCGGGGTCAGCTGTGAGCGGTATGACGCACACTGGGCTCTGTTAATATTGTACAGGAGGCTCTGGCGTCTGCATGAGCATTCCATTACAGACCTCTCTCACTGAGTTCACAAAGCAGCTGTGTGCCGAATTAGCTCTCTCTATCTCTCTATATCTCTGTCTCTCTCCATAGCTCTCTCTTTTGTCTCTCTCTTGCTCTCTCTCTCTGTCTCTCTCTTTCATCTCTCTCCTTCTTTATATCTATCTCTCTCTCTTCATCATTTCTACCCCTTTGGTTTCTGCTCTCTCCCCTTTTTCTTCCTATCTACCCCTTCTCTCTTTTTTTTCTCCTTTTTTTTCTCTTTTCTCTCCCTCCAACTCTCTTTCTGTCTCTCACTCCATTTCTCTGTTTATTCAATTTTAGATCTCTCAAGCCTTGTTTTTTCCCTGGAAATTAATCATTTCATTTCCTCTCTCTGTCTTTCTGTCCTTTAAAAAAAATGTTCTGTCCATGTCCTTTTCCATCTCTGAGTCATAAACAAAAACACCTGCAGAAAAACATGACTTATCCCAAATTGGATAATTTAAATCTAACAAGTAAAACAACTTTAATCTCAAAGTATAATTGTGGGATGTGCCTGGCTGTTTTGAAAACGATTCACACATGCAGCATGCCTCTGAGGAGTCTTGAACAACAAGACAACCGCAAGTGCTCAAAATAAATGAGATGTACTGCTAGTGTTGCTGATTCAGAGCCACATAGAATATATACAGTAAAGTTTGGAAACACCTACTCATTCCAGGGGTTTTCTTTATTTTTTACTATTTTCTACATTGTATAATAATAGTGAAGACGTCAAAACTATGAAATAACACATATGGAATCATGTAGTAACCAAAAAAGTGTGACTTATCAAAATATATGTTATATTTGAGATTGTTCAAAGTAGCCACCCTTTGCCTTGATAACAGCTTTGCACACTCTTGGCATTCTCTCAACCAGCTTCATGAGGTAGCAAAAACCATCAAGCGCTATGATGAAACTGGCTCTCATGAGGACCGCCACAGGAAAGGAAGACCCAGAGCTACCTCTGCTGCAGAGGATGAATTAATTAGATTCAACTGCACCTCAGATTGCAGCTCAAATAAATGCTTCACAGAGTTCAAGTAACAGACACATCTCAACATCAACTGTTCAGAGGGGACTGCGTGAATCAGGCCTTCGTGGTCGATTTGCTGCAAATAAACCACTACTAAAGGACACCAATAAGAAGGAGAGGCTTGCTTGGGCCAAGAAACACAAGCAATGGACATTAGACCAGTGGAAATCTGTCCTTTGGTCTGATGAGTCCAAATTTCAGATAATTGGATCTAACCGCCATGTCTTTGTGAGACGCAGAGTAGGTGAATGGATGATCTCCACATGTGTGGTTCCCACCGTGAAGCATGGAGGAGGTGTGATGGTGTGGGGGTGCTTTGCTGGTGACACTGTCTGCGATTTATTTAGAATTCAAGGCACACTTAACCAACATGGCTACCACAGCATTCTGCAGCGATACACCATCCCATCTGGTTTGTACTTAGTGGGACTATGACCCAACACACCTCCATGCTCTGTACGGGCTATTTGATCAAGAAGGAGAGTGATGGAGTGTTACATCAGATAACCTGGCCGCCACAATCACCCGACCTCAACCCAATTAAGATGGTTTGGGATGAGTTGGACCGTAGAGTGAAGTAAAAGCAGTCAACAAGTGCTCAGCATATACGGGAGCTCCTTCAAGACTGTTGGAAAAACATTCCAGGTGAAGCTGGTTGAGAGAATGCCAAGCGTGTGCAAAGCTGTCATTAACGCAATGGGTGGCTTTGAAGAATCTCAAATATAAAATATTTTAAAATTTGTTTAACACTTTTTTGGTTACTACAAGATACCATATGTGTTATGTCATAGTTTTGATGTCTTCACTATTATTCTACAATGTAGAATATAGTAAAAATAAAGAAAAACCTTTGAATGAGTAGGTGTGTCCAAATTTTTGACTGGTACTGTATGCTAGAGTGTGTGTGTGTGCATATTTGTGTGTGTAGATCCAAAAGGGAATGAGATACCACAAGCCAACCATTGCCCTGGGCACCGTCCAGGGTGACATTCTTTGCACACACAAGCCCCCCCCAATCTGGTCTCACATTTCTCTGCACGTTTCTGCACCTTGCCATCAGTGCTGCATATCAAACACCCAGCATCTCCTCTTTGCTCAGCCGCAGGATCGCGAGCTAGAGGAAAACATGACCACCCGCACTGAAACTGACACCTGCTGTTTGCAACTCTATCTCAGAGCTCTTTACCTCCCTTCATATTGCCCCTTTCTCTCCTCCCTACCTCCCTTCATGTTGTCCCTTTCTCCCCTCCCTACCTCCCTTCATGTTGTCCCTTTCTCTCCTCCCTACCTCCCTTCATGTTGTCCCTTTCTCCCCTCCCTACCTCCCTTCATGTTGTCCCTTTCTCTCCTCCCTACCTCCCTTCATGTTGTCCCTTTCTCTCCTCCCTACCTCTGCATGTTGTCCCTTTCTCTCCTCCCTACCTCCCTTCATGTTGTCCCTTTCTCTCCTCCCTACTTCCATTCATGTTGTCCCTTTCTCTCCTCCCTACCTCCCTTCATGTTGTCCCTTTCTCTCCTCCCTACCTCCCTTCATGTTGTCCCTTTCTCTCCTCCCTACCTCCCTTCATGTTGTCCCTTTCTCTCCTCCCTACCTCTGCATGTTGTCCCTTTCTCCCCTCCCTACCTCCCTTCATGTTGTCCCTTTCTCTCCTCCCTACCTCCCTTCATGTTGTCCCTTTCTCTCCTCCCTACCTCCCTTCATGTTGTCCCTTTCTCTCCTCCCTACTTCCATTCATGTTGTCCCTTTCTCTCCTCCCTACCTCCCTTCATGTTGTCCGTTTCTCTCCTCCCTATTTCCATTCATGTTGTCCCTTTCTCTCCTCCCTACCTCCCTTCATGCTGTCCCTTTCTCTTCTCCCTACCTCCCTTCATGTTGTCCCTTTCTCTCCTCCCTACCTCCCTTCATGTTGTCCCTTTCTCTCCTCCCTACTTCCATTCATGTTGTCCCTTTCTCTCCTTCCTACCTCCCTTCATGTTGTCCCTTTTTCTCCTCCCTACCTCCCTTCATGTTGTCCCTTTCTCCCCTCCCTACCTCCCTTCATGTTGTCCCTTTCTCTCCTCCCTACCTCTGCATGTTGTCCCTTTCTCTCCTCCCTACCTCCCTTCATGTTGTCCCATTCTCTCCTCCCTACCTCCCTTCATGTTGTCCCTTTCTCTCCTCCCTACTTCCATTCATGTTGTCCCTTTCTCTCCTCCCTACCTCCCTTCATGTTGTCCCTTTCTCTCCTCCCTACCTCCCTTCATGTTGTCCCTTTCTCTCCTCCCTACCTCCCTTCATGTTGTCCCTTTCTCTCCTCCCTACCTCCCTTCATGTTGTCCCTTTTCACTCCTCCCTACCTCCCTTCACTCACATTGAAAGATTTGTGGAATATGTGTGGGTAGCTGGACAGGTAGGATGACTGACAGTGAAGGTGAACAGGTGGTCACGTGTCAGGTGACAGAGGAATGGATGAGACTGAGGCAGGAAATCCTTTAACCATAAAGTGGTATATTTACTGAGTAGTCTGTGCTGCATCACAAAGGAAACAAATAACATGTATCTGATCAAATTCATCATCCCAAAGATCATATAACAATCATTCATGATTAACATAATTAGGAAGTCAACAATCCAACAACAATCCAATTCATTAAGAAGTCAATAGTAATCATCCGTGAGTCATTTAGGCTCGTAACTATTTATCATCAATCACGAAAGAATACAAACAGTGGTTATTCAATCTATAATCCCCATTAGTTTGATATCAAAGTTGATCAGTTAGCAAACAATGACGTTTCTTATTTCACCCTTTCAATTGTCTTCATGTGTACATGTAATTCATTTCATTTCATATTAACCATATTGATTGCATAATTGGCCTATGAGGATCCGTAGGGCCGTGATCATTGACAATTCACATTACACAATATGTTTGAAGCGTGCGCTCCAAGCCACGCTCCTTGGTAATAACTATAAACAATAACTGATGGCCCACTCTCCGGATCGCAACAGATTGTTACCTTTCATCTGAACTGAGTCGGTGGACCTACGTGGATTCATGGACGCACAGAACTTCTGGATCAGACGGAGTTAAGGAAGAGAAAGCAGCGAGATCAGGCGTTGGCAATTTCCTCCTTTTATGGAGTTGAGATCTGTCGGACATTTCCACCTAACCTAATTAAAGCACCCCTGGCCCAGCTGAGTACGTGGCAATGAATTAAAGGATTATTCCACCAACTCCATGGGCCTTTTCTACAGCCACCCCGGAAATTTGTTAAATTCCACACTCCTCAAAAAAGGCTCATTGCTACCTGTCCTCTGTCATCTCAGAGAGAGGAATTAGTCGGTCAACTGGCCGGATATATGTCCGGTTCTTCACCTGGATCTCCACTGATCTAACATGACCATCAGTCCCAGTCATGTTCTTAGTGATACGGCCCTTGAAGTTCGTACCTCTGTCAGCCAGGATCTCGTAGGGTTTCCCCCGTCGGGAGATAAACCGCCGTATGGCCATGAGGAAGGCTTCAGTATCCAAACTCTGCCCCAGCGCTTTTCCACATGACGATCTAGCTTGATCATCAAGGGGCCAAAGCAATCTACTCCTCTTCACCAGAAGCAATCCAGATCCATTCCCCTGTGCAGCCACTGACCTCCTTCGGAATGTTGAGATGCTCTGGAAGATGGACACCTTCCCCAACCGGAAGCTACAGGAGGTCACTCGCTCGAAACATGACTCCTATGCATTAGACCTCCTGGAGAAGAGCACCACCACCACTGAAATTTATGGCGTTCACAGGTATGAGACCCCACTGCTACGGGTGCCCAACCATCCTCCTCTGGCAACCACGACACGGGCTGTACTCCCACTACTGCGTGGAAGGAGTGACGGCTGGTGAAAAATCCTGAGCTTGCAGAAGTTCATAACCGAGAGATTCATAACCTTGTGAAGGCAGGCTATGTCACTAAAGCTCATGAAGAGAGAAACGCACTCCGTGAATCTTGGTATCTCCCTCACCATGTTATCCAGCAACACAGTGGGAAGTATAGAGTTGTCTTCAACTGTTCATTCCAAGCTGCTGGTCTAAGCCTGAATGACTGTCTACTCCCCGGACCAACTTTAGGTCCTTCCTTGCTCTGTGTCCTTCTCCGGTTCCGGGAGCATTCTACAGCCATCAGTGGAGACATCAAAGCCATGTTTCATCAGATTCGTTTACTGACACCACACTGCTCCGGTTCATATGGCAATATATTGAACGAGACGCAGAGCCCACCATCTATGAATGGCAAGTACTCCCATTTGGCACCACCTGCAGTCCTTATTGTGCCATATACGCTCTGCTGAGACACGCACAGGAGCACCCAGAAAGTGACCCAGAGGTATGAGATTCAGAGGAAAATGCCTTCTATGTGGATAACTCCTTACAGAGCATCCCATCCACGGCTGAAGCGAAAGCACTCCTTGATAAAGTGCGGAATCTCCTGTCCAAGGGGGGATTTGAGGTCCGACAGTGGGCGAGTAACAGAGCGGCGGTTATCCAGCACCACCCGCCACAAGCCAGGTCCAGTAGCAGTGAACTATGGCTATCGCAGTCTGGCGCTAACCCACAAGAACCCACTCTAGGACTGAGATGGAGCTGCATACCGGATACCCTTGGTTACAAGCACCGCTCAGCCATGAGTACCGAAACCCCCACTCTGCGCACCATCTATCGGACCCTGGCCAGTAAATACGATCCCCTTGGGTATATCCTGCCATACACAACCCAGGCCAAAGTCTTAGTACAGGACCTGTGGCCGACCAAGAGTGACTGGGATGAACCGATACACCCGGCTGACCTAGTGGAAAGGGAAAAAGAGTTATCGGAGCTCTCTGAAGCCCAAATGCCAAGATGTTATGTACCACCCTGTGCTGACCAACTGGGATCATGCCTGGAACTGCATGTGTTCTGTGACGCTTCGGAGCGAGCTTATGGGGCGGTTTCCTATCTAAGAGTGGAGGATAAGGCAGGCCACATCCATGTCTCCTTTGTCATGGCCAGGTCCAGGGTCGCACCCAAGAAGCAGTTGTCAATGCCTAGGCTGGAACTCAGTGCTGCCCTTTCCTGGAGCCCAGTTGGCATCTACCTTGCGAGCCGAGCTCACCTTGCCAATCCAAAGGGTCATCTACTGGAGTGATTCGACCACTGTATTGACCTGGCTCAAGTCGGAGTCCTGCAGGTTTAAGGTGTTCGTCGGAACTCGCATTGCGGAAATCCAAGACCTAACAGAAGTCCAGGACTGGAGGTATGTTGATAGCATAAACAATCCTGCTGATGACGTTACTCATGGTAAAACCCTTAAGGAACTGGCTCAACCCCATCACTGGAGCTTGGGACCACCATTCTTGTCCCAACCAGAGAACGAGTGTCTTGCTAAATGCTTATAATTTCCACCTGTTGTCTATTCCATTTGCACAACAGCATGTGAAATGTATTGTCAATCAGTGTTGCTTCCTAAGTGGACAGTTTGATTTCACAGAAGTGTGATTGACTTGGAGTTACATTGTGTTGTTTAAGTGTTCCCTTTATTTTTTTGAGCAGTGTATATATATCGGAACGAGCAATACCAAAGAGGTCGAACCAGTAATTGAAAGGTCACTGGTTCAAACCCTGATCGGACTAGGTAATACATCTGCCAATGTGCCCTTGAGCAAGGCACTTAACCCTAATTGCTCCTGTAAGTCGTTCTGGATAAATGACTAAAATGTTAAAAAATATATATAATGGTGTGGAAAGACCAGAACTGCCCAAACCTCTTCCTGGAGATCTACCATCCTGTATGTTTACAGTCCAACCCTAATTTAAAATACTTGATTCTACTAATTAGCTGCTCAACAAGACCTTAACTAGCTGAATCAGATATGCTAAATTGGGGTTGGAGTGAAAACCTACAGGACAGTAGATCTCCAGGAAGAGGGTTGGGCAGCCCTGGTATAGACTATACCTGGGATGGGAAGATTGGTGTCACACTTTTCCCTAGCCCCAGCTAACTCAGCTGACTCCAATAATCCCTGGTATTGACAGTATATGAATAAAAAAGAAGCGTAGCCTACAGCAGTAGTTATAGTAGTCTGTACATTTGAGAGTGGTAACATTTCTCCAGCCCCTTCCCGCAGCGGTTTACCGAAACAGTGGCAGGGAGTACTTTTGTTATTGTTTCAATTACTGATTGTCCCATTAAATTTCAATCGCGTTATACTGCGGCTCTTCCGCCATACAGATTACATCGATATATTAATGTCTGCTGTTTCCTTTAAGACAATACTCGCTTTTTTGATAACCAATAAAAATAACCTCGCTCTCTCCTGTTAAACCAGATTGTGGTATGCTACATACATTGATGTCTATGGGCTCTTTATCTTGCGATACAGTTTGACGTCACTAGACTGAATCCAAGCTAACTGCTTCATCTGGGGCCTGTAGCAACAATGACACCAGCACAGAGAGGATAGCTGCGCGCACGTTGTCAAATGGAAACTTGGAGGAGAAGAGAGGGGAAAAGGGGGGGGGGGGACCAGGGTGCGTCACCCGGCTCGCACACGACCACCGGGTAGATTCTCTGGTAAATCCCCAGGGAGCTCGCACCTTCCATCACGCATCAGACCATCACAAGAGTGGATGTTTTTAATGTATGGTACATGTAAAAAGCGACGTTCACATGCGCGTTTCCATGATATCTTCCTGATACCCAGCCAATCATTTATTGATCCATATCTATGAGGCCATACAAGCCACTGTATTAAGTCATGTTGTCCCTTTGAGAATACATTCTAGGCTTTTAATGTGAAAGAACTATTACACAGTTTTGACAACTCACTTAACTATTCCTGAAATATTCAGTTACTAGAAACAATTCGAATATCAAACTCACAAAAAGTATAATTATTAATTACACACATGTCCATAACACTGGCAATTTTTTATGGAAGCCATTTTTTTAAGAACCAGGAAGATAACGTTGTCAAGGTCACATCCCCACACGTGATATCATTTAAAGATGCACTATGCAGAAATCGCTCTGCCATTTCCTGGTTGCTAAAATTAGAAAAGTTTGCCTAGTTCCAGTTAATGTCACAAAACGATCAAGTATAGTTTAGAGAATCATTGTACCATGTAAACTGCTGTGATTTTTTTTCCAGCTGTTTGAAGCTGGTGTACAAAACCTGAAAGTAAAAGATGCAAAAACAAAATGTTAGAATGGGAAGCAAAGAAATAACACACATAGAACATGGAGGGGGTGCAACTCAATATTTCAAGGTCATTTAGCACCTCTATTCATATCTCACTCTCACTTCTAGTACCCCCCTCTATCCTCACCCTCTAGCCCTCCTTCATCTCTCTGATGACGGTGATGGTGATTTCTCTCTCTCTGTCTCTTCCTTTTTAACCCCACCCTCTAGCCCTCCTCCATCTCTCTGGTGACTGTGATGGTAACCCCTCTATCTCTCTCTCTTTCTACCCCACCTCTCTCTCTCTCCCTCCCTTTCTACCCCACCCCCTCCCTCTTTACTGATAGCTGTAATGGTAGCTGTAATGGTTGTCTGTCTGTCTGTCACCTCCCCAGGCTAACAGTGGACACAGCAGAACCAGGCTCAGCCTAGTGACAACCCCCCAGTGTTGCTCTGACGTCACACCACCACTCAGTGAATACAAAGGCACTTTACACATTTTCAGGTCTGACTCAAACTAACATCTATCTTTCATGTACAGTGCATTCAGAGTATTCAGCCTTATTCTAAAATGTATTTAATTTTAAAAATCCTCATCAATCTACACAAAATACCCCATGATGACAAAGCGAAAATAGGTTTTGAGGATTTGTTTTGCTAAATTATTAAATACCTTATTTGCGTAGGTATTCAGACCCTTTGCTGTGAGCCTTGAAATTGAGCTCAGGTGTATCCTGTTTCCATTGATCCTCCTTGAGATTGGAGTCCACCTGTGGTAAATTAAATTGATTGAACATGATTTGGAAAGGCACACACCTGTCTATATAAGATCCCACAGTTGACAGTGCATGTCAGAGCAAATACCAAGCCATGAGGTCAAAGGAATTGTCCGTAAAGCTCCGAGACAGGATTGTGTCGAGGCACAGATCTGGGGAAGGGTACTAAAAAATGTCTGCAGCATTGAAGGTCCCCAAGAACACAGTGGCCTCCATCATTCTAAAATGGAAGAAGTTTGGAACCACCAAGACTCTTGCTAGAGCTGGCTGCCCGGTCAAACTGAGCAATTGAGCGAGAAGGGCCTTGGTCAGGGAGGTGACCAAGAACCTGATGGTCACTCTGACAGAGCTCCAGAGTTCCTCTGTGGATATGGGAAAATCTTCCAGGACAACCATCTCTGCAGCACTCCACCTATCAGGCCTTTATGGTAGAGTGGCCAGATGGAAGCCACTCCTCAGTAAAAAGCACATGACAGCCCGCTTGGAGTTTGCCAAAAGGCACCTAAAGGACTCTCAAACCATGAAAACAAAATTCTCTGGTGTGATGAAACCAAGATTGAACTATTTGGCCTGAATGCCAATCGTCATGCCTGGAGGAAACCTGGCACCATACCTACGGTGAAGCATCGTGGTGGCAGCATCATACTGTGGGGATGCTTTTCAGCGGCAGGGACTGGGAGACTAGTCAGAATCGAGGGAAAGATGAACGGTGCAAAGTACAGAGAGATCCTTGATGAAAACCTGCTCCAGAGCGCTCCGGACCTCAGACTGGGGCGAAGGTTCACCTTCCAACAGGACAACGACCCTAAGCACACAGCCAAAACAAATCAGGAGTGACTTCGGGACAAGTCTCTGAATGTCCTTGAGTGGCCCAGCCAGAGCCCGGATTTTAACCTGATCAAACATCTCTGGAGAGAACTGAACGAAACTGTGCAGCGACGTTCCCCATCCAACCTGACAGAGCTTGTGAGGATCTGCAAAAAAGAATGGGAGAAACTCCCCAAATACAGGTGAGCCAAGCTTGTAGCTTCATACCCAAGAAGACCCGAGGCTGTAATTGCTGCCAAAGGTGTTTCTACAAAGTACTGAGTAGAGGGTCTGCATAAAAATAAAAATAAATCTGTTTTTTCTTTGTCTTTATAGGGTATTGTGTGTAGAATGATAAGGAACATTTTATTTAATCCGTTTTAGAATAAGGCTGTAACGTAACAAAATGTGGAAAAAGTCAAAGGGTCTGAACACTCTCCAAAGGCACTGTAGTATCTCTCCATTTTTTTTCCACTGGACCATGCGAAGTGGGTCATCTGTGTTTGCATAACCAGACAGAGGTTGGGCAGGGAAGTGGGTCAAGCGTGGGAGGGGCCAGGGTAGGGGCATCGAATGATCTGATTGGAGGAGAGGTAGATGTGGCCCTCTTGAATCTGGTGACATTAGCTGCCCCCCCCCCCACCCCACCCCTCTCTCTCTAAAAGTGACACACAGACACCACCAATATTAGAAAAGCACTCCAAAAAGACTAAACACACTGTACAGTATATATTTGTAATTTCAACTAAAGATTTTCATCACTGCAGTAGCCAGTCAGCCTGTATCTTTAGTGAGGGCTAAAATAGATATGAATGCCTGCAGGGCTGGAAGCAGGTAGACAGAGGATCACTGTGGAGTGGGAGAGCCCTTTCTCTCTGTGACGTGCAGGCCCTGACATCCACTGACGTAAAGCATGGTGGGTGGACAGGAGCTCCCAAAATGGAATAACTGTCCATTCTGTCTGACTGAAAGAAATATGCACTCTACTCCATTAGCACATACAGTACACACACACACACACACACACACACACACACACACACACACACACACACACACACACACACACACACACACACACACACACACACACACACATACATACAGTACACACACACACACACACACAGTACACACACACAGTACACACACACACACGTACACACACACACACACACACACACACACACACACACACACACACACACACACACACACACACACACACACACACACACAGACACACACACAGAGAAACTCTTCTATCCGTGTCTCCAGAGCACAAAGAGGTGGCTGGCTCAGATGTTTTCTCACACCTTCCTGCCACTTTTCATCACAAAAGACAACCATAAAGATTGTGAGGTAACACGCCAAACAGGCTCTTAACCAGATATTCAGAAGAGGTAAATGAGAGGCCTGGTAATGTTGTAAGTTAGTTAGTACACAGTACTAGGTCACACAGCACTATGGACCTTCTGGCCCTGATGGAGCCCTGCCTGCCTCTATGTCAGTGGAGGTGCCATAGTAGGATGGGCTCATTGCACTGTCTGGAATGGAATAAATGGAACGGAGTCAAACATGTGGTTTCCATATGTTTTATGTGTTTGATACCGTTCCATTAATTCCATTCCATTCCAGCCATTACAATGAGCCCATCCTTCTATAGCTCCTTCCACCAGCCTCATCTGCTCTCCAGTGACAGCAGCCCACTTTACACCTGAGTGAAAGGAGACTTACGTAACACATATGCAAGGTCACAGATAGCAGAGGAACTAAGGTACACAGCATGGCAGAGATCAACCACCTATGATGTGTGTTAGACTTACACACAGGTTAGCATTGCTATTAGAGACTGTATCTATGAGAGAATTCAATAATGCGAACATGAATCCATGAGTTGAATTTCAGTTCACTTCCTGAATTGATTGGGTTAAATGAGGTTGACAACAAGCGCTACAACCCTGCAACAAAGCATTGGAGTCTAGGCAGTTGCCATTTATTCTAAGGCTTCACAATGTATCAAAGGGTTCTTTTCTGTCTGAGAACAGAATGTGAACACAGAACACCTCTAGTGTTTATGGGAAAGGTCATCACTGTTACTTTAGATGTCATGGGCAGCATCTTATTATGAACTGAACTTTGATATTAACATTTGCATTAATTGCATGCTAATTTTAAACCCTGTAATAATCCTGTTTTGGGAAAGCAATTATTATGGTGATTGAATTATGATTGAGCATCAATGGAAGAGCTTGTCCTTCAATCAGAGGCATTGTGATGTAGAGAGATGATGCTACCCCTTAGAGAACAGAGTACAGTGTTTGTCTGAGCTGGCAGTACAACCAGTCTGACTCATGACAGACAGAACTAAACTCTCTCTCATCCACCACCTCTGCCTCTCACCCCTCATCAGCATCAAACTCTCCACGGAAGCAGCTTTGTGTGAGTTTTGTGTGTGTGTGTTTTGTGGGTGCCCCTACGTGCGCATTTGTGGGCCTATGAACCAGTTACTGTTGTTTCAACAGAGAGAGACCGAGAGAGACAGAGAGAGACAGAGACAGAAAGTTCTCACTTTCTCTCTCTAACAAAGTTCTATCATGTTAACATAGATATCAGTGAAACATTATATATCTGAACTAGGCAAAAACATTGTGCAGTGTACATTTACATTTGCACTTTAAATTAATTTAATCTGAGCATCATGCTTCAACAAAGAGTATATTTTTGCCACCTCAGCTTCTATTGAACAGTGTGGGTCGGGGTCAAATCTTTCTCTAGATGCCCTCTGTGATGGTATGAACACATTTGGTCAAGGTCAATCTTCATGGGTCAGTGAGAATCCCTTTCAGAGGTTATTAACATGGCCACTTAGTGGTTTGTTCCGTTTTCCCCTGGTCACTCCACAGAGCAGACAGGTCACAGGCGGTGAGAGGGCCTTTGGGAAGACACACAGAATGAAGGTGGTGGGGAGGAGGTGTGTGTGCTAGTCGTGCTTTAGGTAACAGTATGCAGACTTGTAGTAGACATCCCTGCAGTAGCCAACCCACTTCCCACTGTAAGGTTCAGAGGTTAGATATTAGCTATTCGTCTCTGCCCCAAGGGCCTGTGTTTGACACAAACATGCAAATGAGAGTAAACTAAAAACAGCTGTTTTCTCTTCTCGCTCTCTCTCTCTATCTGTGGTAACTATCTCTTGCTCATCTTCTCTCGTCTTTATTTTTCACTCACTCCCTCTCCCTCTTTGTCTTACAGAACCCTGTCAAACTCTGTACAGTTAGAGAAAACAGAGGTGGTGTAAAGGAGGACAGGAAGGAGGACAGGGAGGAGGGAGGAGAAGGAGGACAGGAAGGAGGACAGTGAGGAGGAGGAGGAGGAGGAGGACAGGGAGGAGGATGGAGAAGGAGGACAGGAAGGAGGGGGGGAAGAAGAATGAGGAGGTGGAGGGAGGAGGAGAAGGGCGGAGAAGAAGAATGAGAAGGAGGACAGGGAGGAGGAGAAGGAGTAAGGAGGAGGAGAAGAAGGATGAGGAGAAGAAGGGAGGAGAAGAAGAATGAGAAGGAGGACAGGGAGGAGGAGAAGGACAGGGAGGAGGGAGGAGAAGGAGGACAGGAAGGAGGGGGGAAGAAGAATGAGGAGGAGGACAGGGAGGAGGAGAAGGACAGGGAGGAGGGAGGAGAAGGAGGACATGAAGGAGGGGGGAAGAAGAATGAGGAGGAGGAAGAGAAGGGCGGAGAAGAAGAATGAGAAGGAGGACAAGGAGGAGAAGGAGGAAGGAGGAGGAGAAGGGAGGAGAAGAAGAATGAGGAGAAGAAGGGAGGAGAAGAAGAGTGAGGAGGTGGAGAAAGGAGAAGAATGAGGAGGTGGAAGGAGGAGAAGAATGAGATGGAGAAGGAGGTTGAGGGAGGAGGAACTGGAGAAAGGAGGTGGAGAAAGGAGAAGGAGGTGGAGAAGGAGGAGGAAGAGAAGGAAGAGAAAATGAGGTGGAGAAGGGAGGGTGACGTTGCATGAGATGTGATGTTTTGGTTTATATGCTTTGACTGAGGGGGAAGGACACAAAAGGGGGGTGAAGAAAACCAAAGACATGCTCTCTTCCCCTGCTCTGCTTCCTGGTCTGTCCTTATAAAATCCTGTGATTTCACACAACGTGCTCCATTGTGCCCTGTTCCTGCTGGCTAAAGAGCCATTTCCCGGTAGGGATTGGCCCCTGAAAATGGTGGACGTGATGTCTGAATGTTGAGCAAGGGAGGGAGGTGAGTGAAGGGAAAAGGTTACTCTGATGCTACCAGAGATTGACAGACAAGGACTGTAGCCTACAGTATGTGTAAACTGGCCAGTGTCCATAGAGATAGACACACACAGGTGTGCACATGGCCGGGCGCACGCGTGCAAACAGACACACTTCTCACAAACAGAACAGAGGCAAAAAAAAGGCAAACAGTCAGACCTCAACACACATAACACCCTCACACTCGAAATCAGAGTTTCCCAAACTCTGTCCTGGGGCCCTCCCTGGGTGCACGTTTTGGTTTTTGCCCTCGAACTACACAGCTGATTCAGATAACAAACTGATTCAGATAACAAATTTGAATCCGTTGTGTAGTGCTAGGGCAAGAAAACGAGATGTGCACCCAGGGGGGTCCTGGGACCGAATTTGGGAAACACTGGTCTACATCATCACCTGAGGCTGTTCCGTTTCCCTGAGGGTAGAATGGTGGGATGGAGGGGTGTTTGGGTGGCAGAAGGGGAGGTCCACTGACCCGTGAGAGACAGACAGCACAGTCTGGTGCTCACATTACATCCCATCATCATCTCGCCACTCTCCGTCTCCCTCTACACCAACACCCTGTCTCATCCTCTAATGCACAAACTGAATATTCTGATTCTATCAATGCCCTCTTTAAATAACAGCATCACAAACATCAGAGTCTGTCCTCAGTGCATCATACATGACGTACGTCAGTTACAACATGTACATGGCAATGACAGGCACAGTAACAGGGGTTGGGGCATTGACATTACATTCAACGCATGGGTCCTGTGTTGTGACCCTGGTGGTAAGATCATGTGACTGTTCTGGCGTGATCTAACTGCAGATCTGAGGCGGTGATCAGGTGTACCGGAGGGGTTGGCGCTCAGGGACAGGTAGCCTGCGTCTAACCGGGTGACATAACCGACACCGAGGGCCCAGTTACGAGCACTCTTCGTTATCGCTTACACCCCTTTGCCCGTGCTGAAACTGATAGCGCTCAATTAGTGCAACCAAGAGACACCCCAGGGACATGTAATCCACACCACCTGTGTGTGTGTGTGTGTGTACGCATCTCTCTCGCTCGCTCTGTTATACATTTACTGTTATGAATACAGTGTCTTGACTCTCTCCCTCTCACAGGTGTCAAATATATATATTTATCTCTCTCTCTTGTTTTGTCTTAATGCTGGGAGTTTGAATGCGTTCTAGGCCCATGGTGTGAGTGTGAATGAGAGTCTGTATTTTAAGGTTATGTCTATCTGTATAAAGAAGGTTGTGTATGTCCAGGCCTATGTGTATGTAGCACATTTCTGTATAAGGCCCAGTGTGATTACGAGCTCTGCGAACGATGGGGGAGATCAGGAAAGAGAGGAGGAAGAGGGGAAGGCATTCAAACAGAGAACAGGAAGATGAACAGGAACATGTAGAAGAGTTGCTGACATGAATGATGTTGATGGAGGAGAGGAAGTGGAGTTTTCCACAATAAGTCATTCAAGTAAAAGGGAGGAAAGAGGACAGATGTCCCGGCGACATAAACTGAATTCTTCCCACAGCTCGATGTTCGCTACATACCTCAGTCTGAGACTATCATTGTTGAAGTCGTTTGTGGTGACGTCAAAATGAGGGGTGTTTTCCAAAACGATTTCTGGGACCAATCAGAACGGTTAGAATGTGTTTGCGTTCTAGAAAGCAACAGGGAGTTACTCAGATCCAGACTCATTGCGGAGACCAAACTAATGTCAGTGGACATGGCGTAGCGTTTGGAGGGATTAGAGGAAAGGTTAGGGTTAGCGTCACACTTTTACATTCAGTTTGAACAGACACCAAGTGGTTAGTGGTGGGGAGCAAAACTTGTCTGCTACTTTCCATTCGTCACAACTCAGTCATTGTTTTATGTACATCTACATACTATGGTATGAATCTTAATCACTGACTTTACTGTAGTCCGCAAAAACATTTACTAAGGTGTTGCGGACATGACTGTAGTATACTGTAGTATTTACAGTTTAGTATAAATACTGTAGTAACAAAATAGTATATACTAGAGTAATTACTTTAGTGTATTTGCAGAGTAGTATACTGTAGTATTTACTGTATTGTTTTATCAGACATTACTTTAGTATTTACTGTAGCATTTACTATTGTGTTTTTGTTTTATAATCTTTGACATAGAAGTGGGGGCTTTCGCCTTCAGGAAACCTACTGAACAAATACTAAAAGGGAAAATGTCAGTAACCTGTAGTAGGTAGGTAGGACTGCTCTTTTCTATAACCTATAGGGAACACAATATTCACTGCATTCGGAAAGTATTTCAGACCTCTTGACCTTTTACACATTTTGTTACGTTACAGCCTTATTCTAAAATTGATAAAAATTCATTTTTTCCCTCATCAATCTAAACACAATACTCCATAATGAAAAAGTTCAAAGGTTTTTAGAATTTTTGCAAATGTATTATATGTATTATATTATATTAAAAAAAGAAATTCCTTATTTACGTTAGTATTCAGATCCTTTGCTATGAGACTCTAAATTGATCGTCCTTGAGATGTTTCTACAACTTGATTGGAGTCCACTAGTGGTAAATTCAATTGATTGGACATGATTTGGAAAGGCACACACCTGTCTATATAAAGGTCCCACAGTTGACAGTGCATTTCAGAGCAAAAACCAAGCCATGAGGTCGAAATAATTATCCGTAGACCTCCGAGACAGGATTGTGGGTCAAGGCACAGATCTGGGGAAGGGGACCAAAACAATTCTGCAGCATTGAAGGTACCAAAGAACACAGTGACCTCCATCATTTTTAAATTGAAGAAGTTTGGAACCCCCACCAATACCACCGTCCTGCCAAACTGAGAAACTGGGGGAGAAGGGCCTTGGTCGGGGAGGTGACCAAGAACCTGATGGTCACTCTGACAGAGCTCCAGAGCTCCTCTGTGAAGACTGGGACACAACCTAACTACTTGTCATAGGGACAACCTAACTACATGTCATAGGGACAACCTAACTACATGTCCTATGGACAACCTAACTACATGTCCTATGGACAACCTAACTACTTGTCATAGGGACAACCTAACTACTTGTCATAGGGACAACCTAACTACATGTCCTATGGACAACCTAACTACATGTCATAGGGACAACCTAACTACTTGTCATAGGGACAACTGAACTAAATGTCATAGGGACAATCTAACTATATGACATAGGGACAATCTAACTACTTGTCATAGGGACAACCTAACTACTTGTCATAGGGACAACCTAACTACATGTCTTAGGGACAACCTAACTACTTGTCATAGGGACAACCTAACTACTTGTCATAGGGACAACCTAACTACATGTCCTATGGACAACCTAACTACATGTCATAGGGACAACCTAACTACTTGTCATAGGGACAACCTAACTACATGTCCTATGGACAACCTAACTACATGTCATAGGGACAACCTAACTACATGTCATAGGGACAACCTAACTACATGTCATAGGGACAACCTAACTACATGTCCTATGGACAACCTAACTACATGTCCTATGGACAACCTAACTACTTGTCATAGGGACAACTGAACTAAATGTCATAGGGACAATCTAACTATATGACATAGGGACAATCTAACTATATGACATAGGGGAAGCTTAGTGGGTCAGGGATCCAGACAATGTAATCTGTATACTGTATGTGGGGTCAGTAAGAGGACAAGCTTGAGTAAAGCAGCCTCTTAGCAGGAGGAACAGAGCAGAGCGTATCCCACTGACCGGGGAACATACATACAGAGCAGATATTAAAGTGGCTTAAACACTGAATCACTCCAAACCAATGTCACCCTCCTCCCACTGAATCCTGGGTAAATAATCGATTACCCACAGGCCTGGAGAGGGGGAGAATGAAAGGAGGAGAGAAAAGGAGGGGAGAGGGATTAGCGATCATGTGGTTGTTCTGTCCTTTTGAGCAAAGATCAAATGACCATGGCCAAATAACATAAATGAAAATGTGCTTTTCTCTGTACACAAACCACTTACAACTTCCTCTTGACGCATTGAATGTAATTAGTTGACCTGAACAAAACTCCCTGACCATCCATCCTCTTTAGAGTATTCTGTCAATGCGCAAAACAATTCACTTTTCAGGATATCGGTAGCTGCTTAAACAACAGATTTTAAAGAAAGTTGTCTGTCTGTCTGTCTGTCTGTCTGTCTGTCTGTCTGTCTGTCAGTCAGTCAGTCAGTCACCCTTGAGTCTTCGTGCATGCTCCAGAGTAATTACAGGCAAAATCATGAGCTGAAAAAGAAGCCTACGTGAGATGTTTGTTTTTAATTCAGGGTTAGGTGTAAAGGTTAGACCAAGGGTTAGAGTTCAAATTGTTTTGTAGTTCCAAGTAGCATTCTAGACAGCAAGTCCACTGTAGCATGGAAAAATCATAAGGGCCGGTCTTCAATGAGTCTTCACATCAATGGAAGAGTGAACCCATGTGCTATTACTGCCCCCTTGTGTGGAAACTGCATACTGACTGTGCAACAGTCATTCACTGTAATTCTTTCACAAGCATGATGGGACAATTTAGACTTAGGAAATTAACTCCTTTCCTACGCACTCCTTTCCTATGCACTCCTTTCCTACGCACTCCTCAGTAGTTGGTATTCAGACTTACTTAATGCCGGTGCGTAACGGGTTTTGCAGGTGTGGCTCCCTTGCGCGCACTGAGTAAATGTAATTCAACAGCTGAAAACCCTCCCACTTGATGGCCAGCAGATACCCTAAATGAAAACTTAGTGAGGGATTTCAGTACATGTATCTAAAACCATCCCTTTAAATTAGGTGTACCTTTTAACTAGACACTTTGACAGACTCACTAGAATATATGGAGAAACTGGTTCAGAATATTAGGGATCAATGAAAGAAAGCTACGTACAGTGCATACAGAGGTTTTCCACATTTTGTTACATAACAGCCTTATTCTAAAATTGATTAAATAAATAAAAATCCTCAGCAATCTACACACAAAATGAAAACGGGTTTTTAGACATTTTTGCAACTGTATATATATTTTTTACAGAAATACCTTATTTACATAAGTATTCAGACCCTTTGCTATGAGACTCGAAATTGAGTGCATCCTATTTCTATTAATCATCCTTGAGATGTCTCTACAACGTGATTGGAGTCCACATGTTGTAAATTCAATTGATTGGACATGATTTGGAAAGGCACACACCTGTTTATATAAGATCCCACAGTTGACAGTTCATGTTAGAGCAAAAGTAAAGCCATGAGAACTGAAAATGGCACCGGAAGAAATGGCAGCAGTTTTACGGGCGCCCAACCAATTGTGCCGACTGACTAACCGGTGTCTGTATGTAGCCTCACTACATTTATAGGTCAAAGGAATTGTACGTAGAGCTCCGAGACAGGATTGTGTTGAGGCCAGATCTTGGGAAGAGCACCAAAACATTTCTGTAGTGGCCTCCATTATTCTATAATGGAAGAAGTTTGGAACCCCCACCAAACTACCGCCCTGCCAAACTGAGCAAATGGGGTGAAGGGCCTTGGTTGGGGAGGTGACCAAGAACCTGACGGTCACTCTGACAGAGCTCCAGAGTTCCTCTGTGGAGATGGGGAACCTTCCAGAAGGTCAACCATCTCTGCAGCCCTCCACCAATCAGGCCTTTATGGTAGAGTGACCAGACAGAATTCACTCCTCAGTAAAAGGCACATGACAACTCGCTTGGAGTTTTCCAAAAGGCACCTCAAGTCTCTCAGACCATGAGAAACAAGATTCTCTGGTCTGATGAAACCAAGATGGAACTCTTTGGCCTGAATGCCAAGCGTCACATCACGTCTGGAGGAAACCTGGCACCATCCCTATGGTGAAGCACGGTGTTGGCAGCATCATGTTGTGGGGATATTTTTCAGCAGCAGGGACTGGGAGACTAGTCAGGATCGAGGGAAAGATGAACGGAGCAAAGTACAGAGAGATCCTTAATGAAAACTTGCCCCAGAGCGCTCAGGTCCTCAGACTGGAGCAAAGTTTAACCTTCAAACAGGACAACGATCCTAAGCACACAGCCAATACAATGCAGGAGTGTCCTTGAGTGGCCCATGCAGAGCCCGGGACTTGAACCCGATCAAACAGTTTAAAGTTCCTTGGTGTCCACATCACCAACAAACAATTATTGTCCAAACATACCAAGACAATCGTGAAGAGGGCACAACAAAACCTTTTCCCTCTCAGGAGACGGAAAATATTTGGCATAGGCCCCCAGATCCTCAAAAGATTCTACAGCTGCACCATCGAGAGCATCCTGACCGGTTGCATCACCGCCTGGTATGGCAACTGCTCGGTATCTGACCATAAGGCACTACAGAGGGTAGTGGGAAAGGCCCAGTACATCACTGGGGCCAAGCTTCTGGCCATCCAGGACCTATATAATAGGCGGTGTCAGACGAAAGCCCATAAAATTGTCAGACTCCAGTCACCCAAGTTATAGACTGTTTTCTCTACTACCGCATGGCAAGCGATACCGGAGCGCCAAGTCTAAGGCCAAAAGGCTCCTCAACAGCTTCTACCCCCAAGCCATTAGACTGCTGAACAATTCATAACCCCCCCCTTGTACACTGCTGCTACTCACTGTTTGTTTGTTACCTATGCGTAGTCACTTTGCCCAACCTACATGTCCTGTACAGATGAACTAGCCCATACCCCTGCACACTGACTCGGTACCGGCGCCCCCTGTATATATCCTCGCTATTCTTATTGTGTTACTTTTTATTATGACTTTTTATTTTAGCCTACTTGGTAAATATTTTCTTCTTCTTGAACTGCACTGTTGGTTAAGCATTTCACGGTAAAGTCTACTTTTTGTTGAATTCGGTGCATGTGGCAAATATAGTTTCTCTGGAGAGACCTGAAAATAGCTGAGCAGCAACACTCCCATGTAGAAACACCTCCACTACACCTTCCTTTCTTTAATCTCCACCCCAAAAGAATAGCGGGTGAATAGAATACCATTCTCATGCTTAAGTTCAAGGTCAGAATACACATAGATAGAAAAGTACATTTAAAAAGGCAAATACGTTCCTTTAACGCTCACTAAACTCGTGTCGGAATTCCCACTATGACCATAATATATACATACACACCTCCTACGCACATGCAAAACTGTGATAAACAGGAAAACATGTCCACACATATGCACAATAGCTTTCTCGCTAACTCACTGCACCACCCTGGGCACACTGCCATCCAGGAAGCCTCTCATTTGCTCTGGATGACTAGGTGCTTTCACTCTCTCCGAGGCTAACATGAGCAAAACTCTCAAAAGAGTGAATACTCACAAACCGCCGGCCCAGATGGCATGCCTGGCTTCGTCCTCAGAGTGTGTGCTGACTAGCTGGTGGACTTATTCTTGGACATCTTCAAACTGTCCCTGTTCTAGGCTGTAGTCCCCACCTAATTCAAGGAGACCACCATCATCCCAGTGCCACCCTCTGCAACTGGATCCTGGACTTCCTGATGGGCAGACCACATGCTGTGAGAATTGGTAACAACACCTGCTCCACACTGACTCTTAACACCAAGGCCCCCCAGGGGTGTGTCCTCAGTCCTCTGCTGTACTCCCTGTTCCCCCACGACAGCGTAGCTTTGCAGGACCCCGTCATCATGTTTGCTGACGACACCACGGTTGTAGGCCTGATAACTAACAACGAGTCAGCCTATTGGAAGGAGGTAAGTGAACTGGCATTATGGTGCCAGGAGAACAGCTTCCTCAGCTGTTCAAGGTCCTCAGCGTCCACATCATGGAGACTTGACATGTACCAACAGCACCATCACTCTTGTCAAGAGGGCGCAACAGCATCTCTACTTCCTATGGCCTCTGAAGAAATTTGGCATGCCACCCCAGGTCCTCTCCAAATAGTACCGCTGCACCATTGAGAGCGTCCTGACCGGTTGCATCACGACCTGATGCGGGAATTGCTCCATCGACAACCGCAAGGCCCTCTAGTTGGTGGTGAAGATGCCCGAGTTCATCACTGGGACCGTGCTCCCAACCATCCAGGACATCTATTTGAAGCAGTGCCTGAAGAAGGCCTGCAGCATAATCAAGGACCCGACACACCCCAGCCACAAGTTGTTCACTCCCTTACGGTCGGTCTGATACCAACAAGCTCAGAGACCGTTTCTATCTACAAGCCATCAGACTGCTGAACACTTGAACTGGACTGACCACCTGAACTGGACTGACCACCTGCACTGACCCTCACACCTTAGCACACACATACACCTCTGCTGGTACCAGACTCTTATTGCTAAATACTGTGCAATTTAAACACTTTCCCCCCCAATTCCCTCTTCCCCAAAACGTGTAAATATTGGACAATAAATTGTGCCTTCCTGTATTATACTTATGCTAAAATGTTTATTCTACTGAGCCATTTACTTTTTGTTTGTATTCTTATCTTTTATTATTTCTTGTTATGTTGTGGAGAAGGAACCTGCAAGTAAGCATTCTGTCGGACGGTGTATACCATGTGTATCCCATACAGTGGCGATTTTACCATAAATCTTGGTGGGGCAAGCCACTACACAACACAACACTAACCAATACATTAATTGCACTATAACGGTGACAAACGGTGCCCAAAAACTGTTAGGACCTACATAAAGCTGTCCCAACAGCAGAGCTTTAGTTTCAGCACTATTTAGTGCCACTACACCTGGCTATTAGCAAATCCTTTTCTGGCAGCGAAACAGTTCATTCAGCCTCATTTACTGCCTAATTAAAAAACATAGCTGATATGGCTGACTTGCTTAAACAAATGTGGTTTCTACTGACAATTGAGATGTGCAAACAATGGCATAAGGGAATGATGAGCGCATAAGAGGCCATTACTAATTTCGATGAAGATATGAATGAGCTAAGACGGACATAGTCAAAAAAACTACTTGTTCAGCACTTTTGAAATACAGTGACAGAATTCAGAATATGGGCCGTTCTTACAGTATTCTCCCTGTACACCAAGTCAGAACCGTAGGATAAATAAAGGGGGCATATAAGCAGACAATGAAAGCTCTTACAGAGCCCCAGAGTTCCCAGTTGTCTTGAACTCACTGATTGACAGCATGGCCAATGTATTCAACCTTTTCTGGCCTGTGGTTTTGTATGTGAATGTTTATCCTTTTAAAACTTGGAAAAGAGAACCTTAAACCAGACTTGGACCATACACCCTTTCCAACGAATAGCAGGGCAAGCAAAATAGTGATTGCTTTGCAACGCTTGCAGTTAGCCACTGATTCCTTCCAAACCACTCATTGTTGAATTTGCAATTTACAACTTGTTGGGTAATGTTTATGTCCAATGGCCGATGAGCACTGAGAAGTTTATTTATAATTTTTCATACTACGAGGATTGAAAAGGATTTTCCAGTAGATTGACGACATGATTCATGAAGATGACTGCTCGTCTAGCTTGCTAGCTAAGATTTTGAAATTATCAGTCCAATCAAGGCTACGGTAGATATAACATGATTTGATGTCATTTTATCTGTGGCCAATGACATTGAGCCTTCTTGGATGGGCACTTCTAATGTAAATCTATGGCAGCACCCAGGGTGCTTGAACTTTCTAGCTCTCCCTGTAGATTTTGTGGTAACAGTGTCCCCATGAGTAAAAGAAAAGTGAGCCAATCACGGCGCAATTACCAACCCCTACGCTCTGTATTTTCCACTGGCTGCCCCTCCAACACAGAAGGCACTGAGCTAGGCTGAAACACCTGCATTCTGGAGCTGCCTTCCTCAAGAAAACAAAACAAAAAAATAGAGACCATGCTTGTATGCAGCTTTATTACCTCAAAACATTTTGTCTGAATGACTGGTCACCACTGATCATGTACATACAGTATGACTAATACAACTTGAAACTTGCTCAAGAGAAAGGGCCTTTAATGGAAGCCAGTAATAATAGTTGTCACAAAATAACCTGAAATCGACAAATCAAGAGAAATATGAAATGAACAGCTGAACCCAGAGTGGAAATAATGACAGGGAATATTGTTCAAATATCACTATCATAACCATAACATGCTCCACCTCACGCAAATATGACACTAAAGTCATATTTTACACCTCCATCCCTGCTAGTGGATGTAAGTTAATGAATAGATCATAACAGCTCTGGGTCCATTGTCATACATAACATAACACAGTCATGATTAAAACAGGAAGTCAAACAGAACAGAAAAGTAGCAAAAAAAAAGGTCAAACAACCCAACCTGCCCCAGACAGGCCGATATAAAAGACCTGCACTGTATGGCTACTTTAAATACTTTCAACCAGCCAACTATTCAATGTCTTGTTTCAATACAAGAAAAAAAAATGACCCAACACAAGTCATACTGTTTGGGTTAGTTTGGTTGTGTGCCAAACTCCCCTATCCTTGGCCTGACCTACGCTGTGTGCTTGTTTACCCTTCAAGGCCAAACCGTTCAAACAAAAGAAGGTACCCTTCATTGACACCCTCTCTCTTTGAATGTTGTCAATGTGACACCTCAATTTTTTTCCATACTGAATAGGTATTCAATTCAGATCGATGAACCCAAATGACAATTTTAGGCACATACTATGTCTTTAGTTATCACTAGATGGCAATGTAACTCTGTTGGTATCAAAGAAAAACTATGATGCGCTTTTAAGTCTAAAAGGGGAACAGCAAATTTCAGAAATGTTTTGCTGTTCTCCACTAAAATGGAAGTCACATTCACATATCAGTTACATAGAAATCTCAATGCAATACAAAATGGTAGGTAGATGACCATTTAGCTGAAAGATTCCAATTTACTGAGTCGTTAGTCTAGCGAGCATATTCTCATGTTTTAGTATCCTCTGCAATAAAATCAAGTCAGGAACACTATTCTTTTTAAAGAGAAAAGTAAAAGTAACTTTCAATAATGAAGAGGCAAGACAGATGGAAACGTATAGTTGCACACTTTGTAAAATGCAATTTATATACCTTAAAGTTTAGTGGAAAACTATGTATCTGAAACCAGCTAAATTACTTAAATTGCAGCAAAGGCTACAGTAAATTAGGATTCTAATCACAAAAACAACAAAACAGCTGTAGCCAAGAAGGTTGGAAAATAATAATTATTTTAAGATTAAACCACAACCTCCTAAAAGTCTACATCTTCTTCTTCATTGTCAATATTTGGGGGGTGGGTCACTTCCTCCAACGCACAGGAAACAGAAAGTGGTTACAGCTCATCAGTCAGATGTCATGGAGCACTCCGACATCGTGCGCTCCCGTGCGCTTCCCCGCCTCTCACGCGTGGTGATGTAGTTGAGTAGGTCAATGGACGTCACCACCCCAAACACCATGTGTCTCAGACAGGAGGAGCCGTCCGCCATGACTACACAGAGAGAGAGACAGAGGAAGGGAGAGAAAGAGAGAGGGGTAATAGTACTATTGAGATAAGACTTTTGTCTTTAACGTTTGTGACAAATAGGAGAAGAGTTGTAGAACCACTGAAATGTGTCCTGCATGCAAGATACTACATAAATGATGTCAAAATACTTATCCAAATTCTCCCTTTTTCATATGGGAATGTTTGCCATAAAGGAAGTTAACCTCCCAAGGTCTTTATCCAAGAATGAAGCAATGCATTATACAATAGCCGGCAATTATACTGAATCAAACCATATCAGTTTACAAGAACTTATGCAACTAGCTTCCTGTGTTTGAGAGACAGGGTTATAGGTCGCAATGAAAGTCAGGTTCCGAAGAGACCCCTGCTGTTAGATAAGGAACACTGAATATAGGATGAACATAGTCAAATATGATAGGGAGCATAGGGGGTGCCTAGTCATAGCTGAGGGACAGAGTTTTTCCTGCTCAGGGCACATTGTCAAGAAAAACCACTTGTCCTTGGGATGTCTCAGTAAATGATAGTTGATGAAAATGTAAAAAATGAATTTGTCCTCTGGTGAAGTTGTGGTGGTGGGCTGACAAAAAGCATTATGGCATATTAAGCTAAATCCCCTTGTCTATGCTTACACAACAGTCTGGGTATTGCCCTATTCTACTGGTGGCCAGGCACTGCCAGGCACCAAAACCCTACCGCTGGGCTTTGTCACCCAACACACACCTTGTTAATCTACTAGACCACAAAACCGATGATTAGACAGCGTCATTACGCCTTGTGTTCCCTAGGCTGTGAGAAAGACAAATATGCTATGTAACGACTTGTGATTTTATTTTTGCAGGCTTATCTGACCAAACTGATGAACAGCCCCTAAAGTTAAACAGCAAGCTAGTCAGAGGGAAAACAACCACCATATTGCCTCTGGCCGGGTGGGGGTTTGCTATGGCAGCGGACAGGTGACACGGTTACCTGGACAGGAACCAGGAATGACCCCTGACCCTGTAGGAGGGCCAGTTCAGGGTCAACCGAAGACAGCAGGTGTTGCTAGGAATGTTCTTCTCTACTGTCTGACAAAGGTAACTATCAGTGGTGGAAAAGAGACAGAAGGAGCAATACAAGATAGCGGGGAAATGGTGAGATAAGGAAGTGTGAGAGAGTAAGAGGAAGTGAGAAAGACAGGAAGATAAAGGTTGATGGAAGAGAGGAAGGAGGGGTAAACTTACATTGGATCTGCTCATGCACCACCAAGGCAAAGTGATCTGTCTCCAGGATACGGGACAGCTTACCCAGGTTATCGGTCAGTCGCACCTGAGGGGGGAGAGTGGGACAAATGAGAATTACAAAACTACAACAGGCAGACCCCAGTCCAGATCCAGAACAGGGGGGGTTCCTCTGTCATTTACTGACAGACCTTAGAGCTACCTTAGAGCTACGTAAAACCGTCAAATGTCCAGTTGATCAAAAATCCCATGTTACCTAGGTAGGCAAGTTAGGAGAACCAGTAATCTTGTAGTTATCATGGCCAGATTACATTCCCAGGGGCCTTGACCCCCACGGGGGGCACCCATGATTTTGTTGTGTCAGTCAGGTATCATATGAGCATGCCATAAGACATAGAAAAAATGTGTAGAATTGCAGTATCCAGCCGGACCTTTGCCACCTAGGAAATGTGTGTGACCGGACCTTCTCAAATAGTAGTTAAGTACCCCTGCTCTCCTCAATGATAGCCTTCAGTTTGAGAACTTTATTTAGCAGCTCACATTTGAGTTGAAGTGTTCTTGTGAGAGTGTGGCATATTGTTGAGCATGTAGGTAAAGGAACTGACCTGTTTGAATTGGTTGTAGAGCACCTTGGAGACAGGGTCAGAAGCCTTGACCTTCCCAGCCAGCACAGAAGACAACATGTTGCCCAGGGTAACCATCCCTAGGATCATGCTACACAGACGAGAGAGAGAATATGGTAATTAGCATTATGACACCTGAATACAAGCAGAACTGCTTGTGAATGAAACTATCATGAACATATACACGCTGATTAATAAAATGCCTGTATTGACCTCTTGTCAAGGGGACTAATGTTTTGTTAACAGTCACACTATAGGGTACATTGACACTCGGCCTGAATGACAAACAGGTGACCATGGTAACCAGGGAAAAGCGTACCCGGACTCGTCAACGACTGGTGCCTGGTCAAAAGCCTTCTCCTTGAGGATCTTGATGGTCTTCTTGATGTTGACGGAGGGCAGCACGGTGATAGGGGCACACAGGTTCAGACTCTGCAGAGTCAGGTTCCACCACCAGGATTTGGACACCATCAGGTCATTTGGGGTTAGGAAGCCCTTATCACACATCCAGTTGTCACTGAGGAACTTAGACCTGGGGGGGGGGATTACAACAGTCACACTCAAGGCTCACAACACTGGTACCACATACCCTGTTAAAAACACTTGGCAGGTTAATGCTCCTTCTCCACACATTTAACACCCCCATCCCCCTTTCCTGTTCAATCTCCCTCCTCCACTCATCCCCCTCTTCCCTCCCTTACATGTAGTTGCGGATGGAGTCAGGCAGGATGACGACACAGCTTTGGCCCTCCTTCAGCTCTGTACTCATCTTCACTGCTGCAGCCATGGCCGTGCCTGAACTACCTCCTAGAAAGAGACAGTTAGACAGAGCGAGAGAACAAGAGAGAGAGACCCTTGCTCTTTGGGAGCACCAATCATTGTGTGTGATGTCAACCTACCGCAAAGAAGCCCCTCCTCCCTGATCAGCATGCGTGACATGGCAAAGGACTCCTCATCATTGGACTTGTACCACTTGTCAATTACCTGAATCAGAGAGAAACATTTATATGCATTCTACTATAGCAATCATATACAATATTATCTTAAGAGTTATTTTCCTTCCACTTGTGTGTTGTGACCGTTACTGTATGCAGAGTAGAAAACACCGCTCAACTCAGGAGATCACTGCCACACACTCACAGATCTGTCCAGCACGGTGGGGATGAAGTCATATCCGATGCCCTCCACCTCGTATTGGGTCTTGTCTGTCATGTTCAGCTCCTCTGGCTCAGCCAGGATAGAACCCTCAGGGTCCACGCCCACGATCTACACAACACAGAACACCGTTAACTAAACCATTACATCAATAAGCCAAAGTAACATGGTAATAAATACACCACACAAAGGCAACTTAAGATCTGTATTAATCTTTATCATTGAGACACATTATATGGCTTTCTTCATCAACGGGAGATGCAATATTACTTTATGATCCTACTTTATGACTCGGCCCAACAGGCCTTATAACTGTGGGCCTTGGGTTGAACTCTTGTTGTATACTTTCAGCTAAATGAGTTTGGAATTGGCTCTACAAGACTGACTGGAATTCAATTGACAAAGTACAGAGCGATAACATTCTAGTCAGATAGATTGCCTTCTTACTAGATCTGGGACGTTGTGTTAAGTGACTCGGTGCCTACCTTGATGTTGGGGCATCTCTCCTTCAGCTTGCGGGCGATGCCAGTGATGGTGCCACCTGTGCCAGCTCCTGCCACCAACATGTCCACCTTACCTGCAAGGGCAGAGTGGCGCAGAGAGGTCTATTAGAAGAGTAGGAGGAAATCGGTATTCTTCACTCAATTTCTCCATCGCATTCACACACCACACACACACGTACCGTCGCACTGCTCCAGGATCTCCTCGGCAGTAGTGTCGTAGTGGGCCAGGGGGTTGCTAGCGTTACGGTACTGGTCAAGGATGTGAGAGTTAGGAATCTCGTTCTTCAGACGCCAGGCTACGCCCACGTGAGACTCTGGCGAATCAAAACGGGCGGCGGTGGGGGTACGCACAATCTCCGCCCCCAAGGCTCTCAGCACATCCACCTGGGAACACAAGATTAGATTACATTTAGTTACATTCCAACGCCTACGCATGGATGCACAAACACCAGTCTCACCTTCTCCATGCTCATCTTCTCAGGCATGACGATAATGCAGCGATAGCCTTTAACTGCAGCGGCCAGGGCCAGACCAATACCTGCACACACAGAGAGAGAGGAGTCAATACAGATGTGAATAACAGGTCATGTCAGCAGAACACCATACTGCAGAACACAGAGAGAGAGAGGAGTCAATACAGATGTGAATAACAGGTCATGTCAGCAGAACACCATACTGCAGAACACAGAGAGAGAGGAGTCAATACAGATGTGAATAACAGGTCATGTCAGCAGAACACCATACTGCAGAACACAGAGAGAGAGAGAGAGAGAGAGAGAGGAGTCAATACAGATGTGAATAACAGGTCATGTCAGCAGAACACCATACTGCAGAACACAGAGAGAGTCAATACAGAGAGTCAGAGCAGAACACCATACTGCAGAACACAGAGAGAGAGGAGTCAATACAGATGTGAATAACAGGTCATGTCAGCAGAACACCATACTGCAGAACACAGAGAGAGAGAGAGAGAGAGAGAGGAGTCAATACAGATGTGAATAACAGGTCATGTCAGCAGAACACCATACTGCAGAACACAGAGAGAGAGAGAGGAGTCAATACAGATGTGAATAACAGGTCATGTCAGCAGAACACCATACTGCAGAACACAGAGAGAGAGAGGAGTCAATACAGATGTGAATACCAGGTCATGTCAGCAGAACACCATACTGCAGAACACAGAGAGGAGTCAATACAGATGTGAATAACAGGTCATGTCAGCAGAACACCATACTGCAGAACACAGAGAGAGAGAGGAGTCAATACAGCTGTGAATAACAGGTCATGTCAGCAGAACACCATACTGCAGAACACAGAGAGAGAGAGGAGTCAATACAGCTGTGAATAACAGGTCATGTCAGCAGAACACCATACTGCAGAACACAGAGAGAGAGAGGAGTCAATACAGATGTGAATAACAGGTCATGTCAGCAGAACACCATACTGCAGAACACAGAGAGAGAGAGAGAGAGGAGTCAATACAGATGTGAATAACAGGTCATGTCAGCAGAACACCATACTGCAGAACACAGAGAGAGAGAGAGAGAGAGAGAGAGAGAGAGAGAGAGAGAGAGAGAGGAGTCAATACAGATGTGAATAACAGGTCATGTCAGCAGAACACCATACTGCAGAACACAGAGAGAGAGAGGAGTCAATACAGATGTGAATAACAGGTCATGTCAGCAGAACACCATACTGCAGAACACAGAGAGAGAGAGGAGTCAATACAGATGTGAATAACAGGTCATGTCAGCAGAACACCATACTGCAGAACACAGAGAGAGAGAGGAGTCAATACAGATGTGAATAACAGGTCATGTCAGCAGAACACCATACTGCAGAACACAGAGAGAGAGAGAGAGAGTCAGATACAGAGTGAATAACAGGTCATGTCAGCAGAACAGAGAGCAGAACACAGAGAGAGAGAGTCAATACAGATGTGAATAACAGGTCATGTCAGCAGAACACCATACTGCAGAACACAGAGAGAGAGAGGAGTCAATACAGATGTGAATAACAGGTCATGTCAGCAGAACACCATACTGCAGAACACAGAGAGAGAGAGAGAGAGAGAGGAGTCAATACAGATGTGAATAACAGGTCATGTCAGCAGAACACCATACTGCAGAACACAGAGAGAGAGAGTCAATACAGATGTGAATAACAGGTCATGTCAGCAGAACACCATACTGCAGAACACAGAGAGAGAGAGAGAGAGAGAGTCAATACAGCTGTGAATAACAGGTCATGTCAGCAGAACACAGGGCTACAATGACAAGATCCTAATGTCCAAGGTAAGCTGGGAGGTCTCAGTGACTTACTTGACATTAACATTTAGTTTTGCCTGGTAAACTCTCTCGCACACACAGATACACTAACAACAAAAAACTCCTTTGGCTTGGGTGTGTAATCTTTCCACTGTGAGTGACGTGTGTTTTGTCCAAGAATAAGCCTGTTTATAGCGCTCAGGGAATCCTAGAGACACGTACCGGTGTTGCCGGAGGTGGGCTCGATGATGGTGTCTCCAGGTTTGAGGATGCCAGCTCTCTCTGCATCCTCCACCATCCTCAGACTGATACGGTCCTTCACACTGCCCCCTGCATTGAAGAACTCACACTTGGCCACTACACACAGAGAGAAAGAGAGAGGATGTAAGGAAATGTTGAATCATCAAAATGTACTGCAGCTGCTTATATTATGATGTTATTGTGTACTTTAGATATACCACAGAGAAGACTTAAACAGAATCCCCCTGTGTAGAAGTTAACTGTAAAGCCCCTTAGCAATGCCAGGAAGTACAGTAGAAGTTGCCACAGACAAGGAGGATTATGGGAAGAGACAGAGCTGGCATGAGCCGATTTGGAAAAAATTCAGGTGGGGAGGTCATCCAAAGGTCCAGCGTTTCTCACTCACACGTACAATAGCCGATTGAATCTGTGCCAAACGGCCCCAAATCCACTGTGGACTAGTCAGCCAAAGAGTAAATCCGAATCACATGAAAATCCATGCAAGTGCCATGGAAACAGAACTTTTTGTCTCACTAAGCCATGGGAATCAAGCAGAGATTGACTTTAAACAATTAAGCCCGTAAAAATATATATAAAATAACTCACTGGCGAGACATTTAGACTGAGGACCACGACATGGTTCACATGCAGTGAACTCACATAACACATGTGGATGGTGGTCCAAAACGGGCCTACTATTAACCGTCTGGTATTACTGTACTTCACCAGTCATTGGCCAACTGTACCAATCAGAGAAATGTACTGCCGGTTCAATCGCTGGCGCCGGGTAGAATACCCAGTCGTGGTCTTTAAAATTACCTGATGCTATAACAACAATAATCAACGCCATACAACACTCCTTCCGTGGCCTCCAACTGCTTTTAAATGCTAGTAAAACTAAGTGCTTGCTCCTCAACCGATCGCTGCCCGCACCCTCCCGCCTGACTAGCATCACTACTCTGGACGCTTCTGACCTAGAATATGTGGACATCTACAACTACCTAGGTGTCTGGTTAGACTGTAAACTCTCCTTCCAGACTCACATTAAGCATCTCCAATCCAAAATTAAATCTAGAATCGGCTTCCTATTTCGCAACAAAGCCTCCTTCACGCACGCCGCCAAACATACCCTCGTAAACTGATAATCCTACCGATCTTTGACTTCGGTGATGTCATTTACAAAATAGCCCCAAACACTCTACTCAGCAAACTGGATGCAGTCTATCACAGTGCAATCCGTTTTATCACCAAAGACTCACCACTCACCACTACTACCCACCACTGTGACCTGTATGCTCTCGTTGGCTGGCCCTCGCTTCATATTCGTCGCCAAACCCACTGGCACCAGGTCATCTATAAGTCCTTGCTAGGTAAAGCTCCGCCTTATCTCAGCTCACTGGTCACCATAGCAATGCCCACCCGTAGCACCTGCTCCAGCAGGTATATTTATACTGCTGCTTTATACAGCAGGTATATATATATATATATATATATATATATATATATATACATACATACTCCTCATGCCTTTTGCACACATTGTATATAGACTGCCCATTTTTTTTTTTCTACTGTGTTATTGACTAGTTAATTGTTTACTCCATGTGTAACTCTGTGTTGTCTGTTCACACTGCTATGCTTTATCTTGGCCAGGTCGCAGTTGCAAATGAGAACTTGTTCTCAACTAGCCTACCTGGTTAAATAAAGGTGAAATAAAATAAAATAAAAATTTCACTGATCATCCCCAAAGCCAACACTTCCTTTGGTTGCTTTTCCTTCCAGTTCTCTGCTGCCAATGACTGGAACGAATTGCAAAAATATCTGAAGCTGGAGTCTTATATCTCCCCCTCTAACTTTAAACATCAGCTGTCAGAGTAGCTTACCGATCACTGTACCTGTACACAGCCCATCTGTAAATAGCACACCCGACTACCTCATCCCCATATTGTTATTTATCCTCTTGCTCTTTCGCACCCCAGTATCTCTACTTGCACCTCATCATCTGCACATCTGTCACTCCAGTATTAATGCTAAATTGTAATTATTTCGCCTCTATGGCCTATTTATTGCCTTACCTTCCTACTCTTCTACATTTCCAAACACTGTACTGTGACGACCCTCCCACTCTGTCTGCCGTATTCTGTCTTTGTTCTTGTTTCCTTATTAGGATGCTGGTGGGCGGAGTTGGGAGGGTCGTCAGCTACATGGGAAACACCTGGGCCAGGTGTCTCCCAGGATAAATAGACCTCTTCCACATTCATGGAAGAGACTCTCTCCATGCAGACACCTTTGTAGATTGTGTTGTGGTTCTTGGTGGCCTTTTGTTTGTTTGCTTTGGCACCTTTCAACACCCTGCATTATCACATTCATGCATGCAAAACACTCACACTACTGATTACTGATTACACACACCATTGTATATTCTACTTAGTTGCTTTAGTTAATAAATATATATTTTGTTACTCCTTATCTCCACGTTGTCTCCCTTTGTTACGGGCTTTGAGCCGGTTCGTGAAAGTACATAGATTTTTCTATTTTTCTTTTGCGTTATTGACTGTACATTTGTTTATGTGCAACTCTGTTGTTTTTGTCACACTGCTTTGCTTTATCTTGGCCAGGTCGCAGATGTAAATGGGAACTTGTTCTCAACTGGCCTACCTGGTTAAATAAAGGTGAAATAAATAAAAATAGATGGCAAGAACATTTCCTCCAAAATCCACATCCGGACTTCCCAAAACATCCCAAAGCTGGTAACTGACCATTCAGCCTAGTGACACCTGATACAAGACCTTGTCCCTCTCCAGCCCCCCTTCCTCCCCACCTTGTAGCCCTCAGAAAGGTTACTTATTCCCTCAGAACAGAGGGACTTTCAGGTGGCCAAACCCACTCCACCCAGAGTGATACCTGAGACAAGACCCCTACAATCATACAGTGGAGCCTAGCAGACTAATGAGGGGAAAGGAGGCTATGTTGACTTTACAATAATAGCAGTATTCATAGCAAGCGGGGCCTGTAGGAAACCAGTCCTACTGACTAACTGTACTACAGGAGGAGTCTAATACAGAGGCTAACTGTACTACAGGAGGAGTCTGATGAACTTCTCCCTCACTCTTCTATGGTCTATTTCATTCTCCCTCACTTCCAATTTAACCCAGTCTCCATGTCATCGCCACATACAGTGGGGCAAAAAAGTATTTAGTCAGCCACCAATTGTGCAAGTTCTCCCACTTAAAAAGATGAGGCCTGTAATTTTCATCATAGGTACACTTCAACTGTGACAGACAAAATGAGAAAGAAATCCAGAAAAATCACATTGTAGGATTTTTAATGAATTTATTTGCGAATTATGGTGGAAAATAAGTATTTGGTCAATAACAAAAGTTTCTCAATACTTTGTTATACCCATTGTTGGCAATGACAGAGGTCAAACGTTTTCTGTAAGTCTTCACAAGGTTTTCACACACTGTTGCTGGTATTTTGGCCCATTCCTCCATGCAGATCTCCTCTAGAGCAGTGATGTTTTGGGGCTGTTGCTGGGCAACATGGACTTTCAACTCCCTCCAAAAATGTTCTATGGGGGTGAGATCTGGAGACTGGCTAGGCCACTCCAGGACCTTGAAATGCTTCTTACGAAGCCACTCCTTCGTTGCCCGGGCGGTGTGTTTGGGATCATTGTCATGCTGAAAAACCCAGCCACATTTCATCTTCAATGCCCTTGCTCATAGGAGGTTTTCACTCAAAATCTCACGATACATCGCCCCATTCCTTCTTTCCTTTACACGGATCAGTCGTCCTGGTCCCATTGCAGAAAAACAGCCCCAAAGCATTATGTTTCCACCCCCATGCTTCACAGTAGGTATGGTGTTCTTTGGATGCAACTCAGCATTCTTTGTCCTCCAAACACGACGAGTTGAGTTTTTACCAAAAAGTTATTTTTGGTTTCATCTGACCATATGACATTCTCCCAATCTTCTTCTGGATCATCCAAATGCTCTCTAGCAAACTTCAGACAGGCCTGGACATGTAATGGCTTAAGCAGGGGGACACGTCTGGTACTGCAGGATTTGAGTCCCTGGCGGCGTAGTGTGTTACTGATGGTAGGCTTTGTTACTTTGGTCCCAGCTCTCTGCAGGTCATTCACTAGGTCCCCCCGTGTGGTTCTGGGATTTTTGCTCACCGTTCTTGTGATCATTTTAACCCCACGGGGTGAGATCTTGCGTGGAGCCCCAGATCGAGGGAGATTATCAGTGGTCTTGTATGTCTTCCATTTCCTAATAATTGCTCCCACAGTTGATTTCTTCAAACCAAGCTGCTTACCTTTTGCAGATTCAGTCTTCCCAGCCTGGTGCAGGTCTACAATTTTGTTTCTGGTGTCCTTTGACAGCTCTTTGGTCTTGGCCATAGTGGAGTTTGGAGTGTGACTGTTTGAGGTTGTGGACAGGTGTCTTTTATACTGATAACAAGTTCAAACAGGTGCCATTAATACAGGTAACGAGTGGAGGACAGAGGAGCCCCTTAAAGAAGAAGTTACAGGTCTGTGAGAGCCAGAAATCTTGTTTGTTTATAGGTGACCAAATACTTATTTTCCACCATAATTTGCAAATAAATTCATTAAAAATCCTACAATGTAATTTTCTGGAGAAAAAAAAAAATCTAATTTTGTCTGTCATAGTTGAAGTGTACCTATGATAAATTACAGGCCTCTCATCTTTTTAAGTGGGAGAACTTGCACAATTGGTGGCTGACTAAATACTTTTTTGCCCCACTGTATCTGCTACTTTCTCCTCCTTCCCCTCTTAATGTTTCCTTCCACCATCGCCCTCCTCCCACTGTCATGTCCTCTACCACTGGAATTATGGATTATTGCTTAAAGAAAAGAAATAGCTGTAGGCAAGACAGCTAAATCAGCAGTTTTGGGAGTAGTGAACTAAATGTAGTTCAACTAGAAATTAAACTACATTTTGCAGTAGCTTGGTGGTAGTTCAACTAATTTAAAATCTAGATAGCGTAGAGTCTTTATAGCAGTGTAGCCAACTTCTGGAACTACACAAAATATGGGTGAAGTAGACAAGAATTTCCTTTCTTTTTCAGCATCAGTCCTGCCTAACTCTCACTTGAAACATTGTTTTTGTGTTTAATAGGATAAATGACATATTCTGTTAACACAAACAAGGATATTCAAATACAGACGGCCTTTCTCTGGTTGTCTTTAGGCTCAGCGGGTGTCATGCCCTTTGACTGTATGTGTGTAAATACTCACAGAGTTCACACTTGAGGCCGAAGGCTTTGGGTATCTTGTTCATGCGGACCAAAGGTGTGTCTCCAATCCTCCTGAGGATGTTGGGTAGAATTCTGGGGGCTTCGGTCCTGAGAGGTAAGGATGGGATGGAGACTCAGTTAAGGAGAGCAATCTATATAAACCATGATCATTCACAAATTAGAGAAAAAGAGAAAAGAGAAAGCAAACTCCCTTTTATGGGTAAGTTCGCGCCAAAGTATTGAAAGTTGTTTCATATGTGAGATGGAAACTTGTGTAACTTGGCTACTTTTGTACCCTCAGTACGATACGGTCTTTGGGACATTGAGAGTTTATTTCGCAACATGGTAGCCTCTGGATTCGTTCTGGTAGTGAGACATAAACAAAGCCTTTGCCAAGCCGCACAGAGTTACTGATGCCATATTGAACCTATATAACAACTTAAATTGATCGAATGGAGAGATTACTGTCAAAACAGCAAGACTGTTCCAGATACAGTGCCTTGCGAAAGTATTCGGCCCCCTTGAACTTTGCGACCTTTTGCCACATTTCAGGCTTCAAACATAAAGATATAAAACTGTATTTTTTTTGTGAAGAATCAACAACAAGTGGGACACAATCATGAAGTGGAACGACATTTATTGGATATTTCAAACTTTTTTAACAAATCAAAAACTGAAAAATTGGCCGTGCAAAATTATTCAGCCCCCTTAAGTTAATACTTTGTAGCGCCACCTTTTGCTGCGATTACAGCTGTAAGTCGCTTGGGGCATGTCTCTATCAGTTTTGCACATCGAGAGACTGAAATTTTTTCCCATTCCTCCTTGCAAAACAGCTCGAGCTCAGTGAGTTTGGATGGAGAGCATTTGTGAACAGCAGTTTTGAGTTCTTTCCACAGATTCTCGATTGGATTCAGGTCTGGACTTTGACTTGGCCATTCTAACACCTGGATATGTTTATTTTTGAACCATTCCATTGTAGATTTTGCTTTATGTTTTGGATCATTGTCTTGTTGGAAGACAAATCTCCATCCCAGTCTCAGGTCTTTTGCAGACTCCATCAGGTTTTCTTCCAGAATGGTCCTGTATTTGGCTCCATCCATCTTCCCATCAATTTTAACCATCTTCCCTGTCCCTGCTGAAGAAAAGCAGGCCCAAACCATGATGCTGCCACCACCATGTTTGACAGTGGGGATGGTGTGTTCAGGGTGATGAGCTGTGTTGCTTTTACGCCAAACATAACGTTTTGCATTGTTGCCAAAAAGTTCAATTTTGGTTTAATCTGACCAGAGCACCTTCTTCCACATGTTTGGTGTGTCTCCCAGGTGGATTGTGGCAAACTTTAAATGACACTTTTTATGGATATCTTTAAGAAATGGCTTTCTTCTTGCCACTCTTCCATAAATGCCAGATTTGTGCAATATACAACTGATTGTTGTCCTATGGACAGAGTCTCCCACCTCAGCTGTAGATCTCTGCAGTTCATCCAGAGTGATCATGGGCCTCTTGGCTGCATCTCTGATCAGTCTTCTCCTTGTATGAGCTGAAAGTTTAGAGGGACGGCCAGGTCTTGGTAGATTTGCAGTGGTCTGATTCTCCTTCCATTTCAATATTATCGCTTGCACAGTGCTCCTTGGGATGTTTAAAGCTTGGGAAATCTTTTTGTATCCAAATCCGGCTTTAAACTTCTTCACAACAGTATCTCGGACCTGCCTGGTGTGTTCCTTGTTCTTCATGATGCTCTCTGCGCTTTTAACGGACCTCTGACACTAACACAGTGCAGGTGCATTTATATGGAGACTTGATTACACACAGGTGGATTGTATTTATCATCATTAGTCATTTAGGTCAACATTGGATCATTCAGAGATCCTCACTGAACTTCTGGAGAGAGTTTGCTGCACTGAAAGTAAAGGGGCTGAATAATTTTGCACGCCCAATTTTTCAGTTTTTGATTTGTTAAAAAAGTTTGAAATATCCAATAAATGTCGTTCCACTTCATGATTGTGTCCCACTTGTTGTTGATTCTTCACAAAAAAATACAGTTTTATATCTTTATGTTTGAAGCCTGAAATGTGGCAAAAGGTCGCAAAGTTCAAGGGGGCCGAATACTTTCGCAAGGCACTGTACATACAGACACTCAGCATGAGCGTACCACATGCACACACCCTTACCCCCTAGGCCAAAATGTCCAAAGTGTTCCTTTCAGTGTTTCTCAAAACAATCGGAAATTGCCAAGTCATGGTGAAACACCAAATTCCTTGCCCAACCCTTCCCGCTCACACGGTGTTCCTACAAAGGTTCCAAGTTAGAAAGACCAGCCCCACAGGCTTTGGTCCTCTTTGTGGTTCTGGCTCTATCAGGTGTGTCAATATGCAGGAAAATGGAGCCTGGCTAAATGGCAAACCAAAATCCTGCTTTTAAGTTGCTGCTCAAAAACAAATATATTGGTTATTTTCTCTCCCTGCTAGTGAAGCAAGCAGGTGACTGATTATATCTTAGCAACGGGAAATAGTGAGGGGAATTAGCAAGGGAAATTAGTGGACTATGTAAACTAGAGGTGTTTGAAGAGCAGGGAGGATAAGCAGAGTATGTGGAAATGCTGCAGATCTATTGCCGTCATGTTCATGGGGTGGAGAAATGAATGATCACTGACCACAAACATCCATCAGCTCTCTCTACAATAAAAAGGCTGGGAAACATGCAAATCCTGTTCGTGATAAGTGTGTGTGTGACTCACTTTGCAGAGTGGCAGTGAGGGGACTCGGCAGAGGACATGCCCAATTTCCAGGTGCATCTACTGGGCAGATCAGGACGGATCCACTGCCTCTCCTCAGTGCCTGCGACTGTGTTCTCCAGGTCGTTCTCCCCCTCCTCCCCATTCACTTGGGCCAATCCATTCATGTTGAACAACCCCAAGTTCTCCATTGCTTCTCCATTGACTTTGGACCCCCCATTCAAAATGGCGTCGTCTCCGTTGGCCTTGGTAGCGTTGTTGTGAAGCATAGCTGCGTGGGGGCAGACGGAGGACACAGGGCGCACAGAGTCTATGCTGGAGGGAACCGAAGGCATGGCTCACCTAAGAGAGAGGGTGAGATAGAGAATGAGTGAGTCCGACAAACAAACAGTAGCTGACAGTTACAAATTCCTTTAGTAAAATGTACCAGCGGAATCCTTCTCAACTAATAACAGAACACATTCACATACATATGGAGGTTACATTCAGTTGATTTATACATCATTACATTACGGTGAAAACAGGACACGTTCAGGTGAATACTGCCAGGGAGAACATAATGCTCCCCCCACAGGCCTATACACTCCAACCCAGATTCTCACACGGGTAGCTTATATAGGTTACACAGTGTAGACACTAGTGTAAATCACTCAGGGAGAACATAATGCTCCCCCCACAGGCCTATACACTCCAACCCAGATTCTCACACGGGTAGCTTATATTAGGTTACACAGTGTAGACACTAGTGTAAATCACTCAGGGAGAACATAATGCTCCCCCCACAGGCCTATACACTCCAACCCAGATTCTCACACGGGTAGCTTATATTAGGTTACACAGTGTAGACACTAGTGTAAATCACTCAGCGCAAGAGAAACGTCACATCAGTCTATGCAGTGTGTTGTGTCTGTGAGGACAACAGTGGCACTAAAGGGGTTTGGTTTAAAAAGAAGAAGTAGCCTACCAAAGCTGCTGAACAGTTGAGTTGTTAGCAAACAGGACACAGCTGCTTCTCCTCTACCTGGCTGAGCATTCCCACTACTCTATGCCACATATTCCTTGCGAGCTCCTCACCAAGGCCACCAAAATATGGCGGTTATATAACATAGCCTAGCCCTAACATAGCCGAGCCCTAACATAGCCGAGCCATAACATAGCAGAGTCAACCCTGGTGTGAGCCTACTATTTACACGTCCAAAATTGTCATCAGTAACTTAACTTTTGGATTACCCAAACTCCGTAACATAATTACGAATCATTTGTTACTTTTGTTTTACTTTCCCCTTAAGGAAGCTTTACAAGAAGACAAAAAATATCCATCAAACGCATTTGGTGTCATCAAAGAGGCCTCGGACTTGTAGCTAGACTGGGTCTGGCGGAAAAAAAACCTTAGACTTACGCCTATTTTCAATGCCATTGAGAAAACAGAAAGGTGTCATTATATATCTTTTCACAAACGTCCATGATGAATGTAAAAGTAACTGATAAGCCTACATGTAAATCGGTTACCCCCCAACCCTAGCTAACACACACACGTCTGTATGCATTAACTCTACAACCAGCTGTTAAGAGTGTTTAGGGAAAGGAACACAAACACACGTGGCCAGCACACACGATTGGCTGGTTAGCCTACATGATGAATATGTAGACCAGCCCACACAGACAATAACAGCATAAGATGCAAGTGTTAAAGACTGAGTACTTTAGAATGAGACAGCAGTGTTAACCTCTTGCAAGACTGAGTACTTTAGAAGGAGGCAGCAGTGTTAACCTCTTCCAAGACTGAGTACTTTAGAATGAGACAGCAGTGTTAACCTCTTCCAAGACTGAGTACTTTAGAATGAGACAGCAGTGTTAACCTCTTGCAAGACTGAGTACTTTAGAATGAGACAGCAGTGTTAACCTCTTGCAAGACTGAGTACTTTAGAAGGAGGCAGCAGTGTTAACCTCTTGCAAGACTGAGTACTTTAGAAGGAGGCAGCAGTGTTAACCTCTTGCAAGACTGAGTACTTTAGAAGGAGGCAGCAGTGTTAACCTCTTCCAAGACTGAGTACTTTAGAAGGAGGCAGCAGTGTTAACCTCTTCCAAGACTGAGTACTTTAGAAGGAGGCAGCAGTGAACACTCAGAGAAAAACTAAAAACTCTGGTTACTTCAGTTACAGCCATCGACACAGCAACACCACACAATCTTCTACTACAGTGACTATTAATAGGTGCACTCTTTTGACGACATCTATAAAGCTGAGATGTGGGTGTTTGACCCTGCAACACGACACCAGCAACAGCTGGGGGGGGGCATCTGTGTGCTGTAACAGATACTGAGTAGGTGAACACAGTCTGCAGAAACAGATACTGTCCATTCCAACGTGTGTAAGGTAATTTGAAAATGTTATGGAGTTTAGAGGGAATGCTTGAGACTTAAACATTTGCTGGATTTGCCTGAACAGACAACCATTGTGTGCTGATGGAAGGGGTAGGCTTGAGGCGTTGATAATTCACTAGTGTATCAAATACAAAAATAACAAATCATCCATGTGTGCAAAAGGGTGCTCACTTATTAGACCTTTACATTTGTGGAGGAATGTTGAGCCTACTCAAGAGATTGTTATGTTTACCTTGTCCACGTTCCACACTGCTCTGCAAAATGTGAACATTGTGGTAAAACGTGATGTCAGACATGCCCCCAACGGGAGGGAGGGACACTGCCTGTTCACCCCGCTATCATCCACAAGGTGAGGTCAGTACAGGTGCATCAAAGCGGGGACCGAGAGACTGAAAAACAGCTTCTATTCAATTCAATTCAATTCAAGGGCTTTATTGGCATGGGAAACATGTGTTAACATTGCCAAAGCAAGTGAGGTAGACAACAACTTCTATCTCAAGGCCATCAGACTGTTAAACAATCATCACTAACATTGAGGGGCTGCTGCCAACATACTGACTCAACTCCAGCCACTTTAATAATGGAAAAATATATGTAATAAATATATCACTAGCCACTTCAAAAATGTTTACATACCCTACATTACTCATCTCATATGTATATACTGTACTCTATACCATCTACTGCATCTTGCCTCTGCCGTTCTATACCATCACTCATTCAGATATCTTTATGTACATATTCATTCCTTTACACTTGTGTGTATAAGGTAGTTGTGAAATTGTTACATTTACATTTAAGTCATTTAGCAGACGCTCTTATCCAGAGCGACTTACAAATTGGTGCGTTCACCTTAAGACATCCAGTGGAACAGCCACTTTACAATAGTGCATCTAAATCTTTTAAGGGGGGGTGAGAAGGATTACTTTATCCTATCCTAGGTATTCCTGAAAGAGGTGGGGTTTCAGGTGTCTCCGGAAGGTGGTGATTGACTCCGCTGTCCTGGCGTCGTGAGGGAGTTTGTTCCACCATTGGGGGGCCAGAGCAGCGAACAGTTTTGACTGTTTGTATATGACAAATAACATTTGATTTAAACACGCCTTCCAACCAAAACTTTGAAAGAGACTACCACCTCCAACGCCCAGCCTTTCATTCCCCAAAAGGAAGTCCTTCAACCCGTTCCTCCAACGCCCAGCCTTTCATACCCCAAAAGGAAGTCCTTCAACCCGTTCCTCCAACGCCCAGCCTTTCATACCCAAAAAGGAAGTCCTTCAACCCGTTCCTCCAACGCCCAGCCTTTCATACCCAAAAAGGAAGTCCTTCAACCCGTTCTTCACAGGAAGGTGCCAAGATGTCCATCCCACACTTCTATTGTGACTCAAATCCTTTTGAGAGATTCAAAATGTTAATGATGTGTTGGGTTAGTAACACAGTGTCATATTGATGCATGACATTTGCCCACCAGCATCTTGGCTCCACAAAGCAAAGTAATAACACTGAACCAATGTTTTTTTTCTGATGTTCAAATAAACAAAGTCAAATGAAACTAGGGAGAGGGTAAAACGCTTACTGTAGAAAGAGGTAACCCAAGGATGATAGGAACGCAACAGGAATAGCTTTGGACCTGTGCGTAATGGTTTAACACCTGAACTGGGCTAATCCATGTAACCCAGTGGTATATAAACATTAACCACTGCACATATTCAGCAATTATGCACAGCATTATTAGGCCTAATCTAAGTGGCCGGCTATGCTACATTTCTCTGACCTGTACCACTTTACAAGAGCCTATAGGTAAACTGATTGGGGCTTTATGAATGTTCAAGTAAGCCTATGTAGACCGACATCTTACACACTTGTCCAAGGATTATGTTAGTCTGTCAGCAAAAGAGAATCAGACTTTTACCAAAAGTTACATTTAGTCCATAGAAGAGACATTTAGTGTATAAAAAAGGGAAAACAAGAGGGAGGCAGCTATAACACTGAGGTGGACGGAGAGACACTGTCATTAAGGGGTACTGTGTGTAAAAATATATTTCATCCATTTTGAATTCAGGCTGCAACAACAAAATGTGGAATAAGTTAAGAGGTATGAATAGTTTGAAGGCATGGTGTTATATATAGATACACAAACAAGTTTTATTTTTTATTTTTTAAACCTACTCATTCAAGGGTTTTTCATATTTTTAATATTTTCTACATTGTAGAATAATAGTGAAGACATCAAAACTATGAAATCATGTAGTATCAAAATAGCCACCCTTTGCCTTGACAGCTTTGCACACTCTTGGCATTCTCTCAACCAGCTTCATGAGGTAGTCACCTGGAACGCATTTCAATTAACAGGAATGCCTTCTTAAAAGTTCATTTGTGGAATTTCTTTCTTTGAGCCTATCAGTTGAGTTGTGACAAGGTAGGGGTGGTATACAGAAGATGGTATTTTCCCAAATAGGGCTACGTCCATATGGAAAGAACAGCTCAAATAAGCAAAGAGAATCGACAGCCCATCATTACTTTAAGACATGAAGGTCAGTCAATACGGAAAATTAAGAACATTGAAAGTTTCTTCAAGTGCAGTCGCAAAAACCATAAAGCGCTATGATGAAACTGGCTCTCATGAGGACCGCCACAGGAAAGGAAGAAACAGAGTTACCTCTGATGCAGAGGATAAGTTCATTAGAGTTACCAGCCTCAGAAATGACAGCCCAAATAAATGCTTCAGAGTTCAAGTAACAGACACATCTCAACATTAATTGTTCAGAGGAGAATGCGTGAATCAGGCCTTCATAGTCAAATTACCTGGTTGAGAGAATTCCAAGAGTGTGCATACAAAGTATTCAGACCCCTTCCCATTTTGTTGCGTTACAGCCATATTCTAAAAAAACATTCAATCTTTTACCCCCTCATCTACACACAATACCCCATTATGACAAAGCAAAAAAAAAACTGAAATACCTTATATACTCAAGAATTCAGACACTTTGCTTTGAGACTATAAATTGAGATCAGGTGCATCCTGCATCCTCCATTGATCATCCTTGAGATGTTTCTACAACTTGGAGTCCTCCTGTGGTAAATTCAATTGATTGGACATGATTTGGAAAGGCACACACACACACACACACACACACACACACACACACACACACACACACACACACACACACACATCTATATAAAGTTCCCACAGTTGACAGTGAATGTCAGAGCAAAAACCAAGCCATGAGGTGGAAGTAATTGTCCGTAGAGCTCCGAGACAGGATTGTGCCGTGGCACAGATCAAGGGAAGGGTACCAAAACATTTATGCAGAATTGAAGGTCCCCAAGAACACAGTGGCCTCCATCATTCTTAAATGGAAGGCATTTGGAAGCACCAAGACTCTTCCTACAGCTGGCCACCCAGCCAAATTGAGCAATCGGGGGAGAAGGGCTTGGTCAGGGAGGTGACCAAGAATCCGATGGTCACTGTGACAGAGTTCCTCTGTGGAGATGGGAGAACCTTTCAGGAGGATAACCATCTCTGCAGCACTCCACCAATCATGCCTTTATGGTAGAGTGGCCAGACAGCAGCCCGTCAGTAAAAGGCACATGACAGACCACTTGGAGTTTGCCAAAAGGCACCTAAAGACTCCCAGGCCATGAGAACCAAGATTCTCTGGTCTGATGGAAACAAGATTGAACTCTTTGGCCTGAATGCCAAGCGTCACATCTGGAGGAAACCTGGCACCATCCCTATGGTGAAGCATGGTGGTGGCAGCATCATGTCTGGAGGAAACCTGGCACCATCCCTATGGTGAAGCATGGTGGTGGCAGCATCATGTCTGGAGGAAACCTGGCACCATCCCTATGGTGAAGCATGGTGGTGGCAGCATCATGTCTGGAGGAAACCTGGCACCATCCCTATGGTGAAGCATGGTGGTGGCAGCATCATGTCTGGAGGAAACCTGGTACCATCCCTATGGTGAAGCATGGTGGTGGCAGCATCATGTCTGGAGGAAACCTGGCACCATCCCTATGGTGAAGCATGGTGGTGGCAGCATCATACGGTGGAGATGTTTCTTAGCAGCAGGGACTGGGAGACTAGTCAGGATCGAGGGAAAGACGAACAGATCAAAGTACAGAGAGTTCATTGATGAAGTCCTGAGCGCTCTGGAGCAGGTTCCCACACTGGGGGGGGGGGTTCACCTTCCGACAGGACAACGACCCTATATATATGGAAAGAGGGGGCTCATGGGTAGATGTCAGTAAGAGCTGATGTTAACTGGAGAGTGAGCGAGAAGTTGTCTAGACACAGACTGTTTTAAAAACTCTTGTTTTGACCACCAGACAGAAAGACAAAGAAAACAGTATTGAGCTGAACATAACAGCATGCCAGTGGAAGGGAGGACAGCAGCATGTGACCGAACTGTGGTTTGTGACTATCATGGATTTCCCATTGTTGCCATTTCAGTTGCAGTAATTCCATGTCCAATTTGGTAAAGGAATTACGAGTTTAATTCACTTCATTCATAAACCAAATGTATATCAGTAAAATCACTATAACTACTTGGTTGCTCTACCATTATTTGTTACTTCTCTGAACTTTCATTATCCTGCCACCTCATGAGAGAAATGAGAAAATAAAGTTCATAGTAAAGGAATTACAAGGCAATATTTCTTAAACTTACAGAAGGTAAACAATTTATCCAAAATTAAAAAAGTGAATATTATATGGCAGGGGTCTTCAGATCAGCATTGTGTTTTGATGCATTTCTGATACCTCTTAAGATTCTGGAAGATATTTTCTAAAACCTGTTTATCCAGAAATCAAAGCCTGATGACACATTTTTAAGATGTACATTTTTTAAAATGTGTTTTTTAATGTATCCATTTCTTAATTCTCCCAAAATATAAATGTAGCATTCATTTGACACCCAATTTAATATGCCCTTTAAGAAATTCATGTTGGTGCTTATGGGTCCTTCTCAATGGTAATGCCCTGGATGTAAAACTGAGCCGGATATAAATGAGCTGGATGCTATCTCTACTGGATGTAACATCCAGCTCAGTGTTACAGCCCCTACTGCAAAGAGGCTAAACCAGGACACACTGGTCTTACATCAGTCTACGGCAGTGGGAATTAAGCCACGTCATTTCCCCTCCCCCATCCAATATTAAACTCGCAAACGTAAAATGTTTCGCAATTACAGGCTACACTATCTAGTATTGATTGAATACTATACATATGTATGGTTCTAGTTATTGATTATATGGAGTCAATCTAGTCAAGTGTCAGTCATATATTCAGCATTAGTGGATAGAGTAGACTACACAGACAAGCCTGTGCTGCCAAATAAATAAACACTCTTTAGTTAACAAGTTCATCACTTTTTTTGCTGCTATTATGATCGTTCAAAACGATATTCCCATTCAGGGCTAGTTTTTTTCCGAGTTCCCGGTTATCTTGAACGAGATCCCAGTTGCTTTGAATGCGGCATACTTGTCCGTGCAACACTCCGTGACGTATTTGGTATTTCATCATGCTTGTTCATGTCACTCACTAGCTTTACATGCTCTAGTCTCTTTACGCAACTCGACACCACACATTCAACGAATACTAGTTTTAAAAATAACAGTAATACATTTTAAAAAGCAGTAATGAGTGGGCGCTAGTATTGTTCAAGCGCCGCACATGAGTGATGGAGGCTCTGGATCAGGGCAGGAAAACTAGGAATGATATCTATATTAAATCTAGTTATTTTGAAGTAGTTAACATTGTTCACTCACCTTTGAGTTAATTAAGGTAGTGGCGATGGACCAGTGCGTGATCCAATTTCAAAAATGATCTTTCGTAGATTGCGACTATACTAGTTTACCCAGAAGCTCATGCTTTAAAGCACGACAACACGGCCCAATCTGATTCGAGCATCCTTGTTTGGTGTGTACGTTCATTGGCTACAGTGGGGGTGTTATTTTGTCTTGCTCCTCCAATCAGAGCTTACACATTTGTCGGGCCTTCGTTTCGAATGTCCTGCACATATGGAAACAAAAGGCTCAGAAAGTAGCCAGCCCCCTTGTAGATAGATATACGTCCACAAGATAAACAATAATGTTGGTATTTAAACGTTTGGACATTTCCCATGAGAAAAGTTTTGCTCAACCTTGAAAATGAGCACAAGACGGTGTGCAAACAGAATTGTATAAAAGGTGTGCAAAACGATTGCTAATGAATAGGCCTACTTAAGTGAAAAAGCACAATTTATTTTTTCTTAAAGCAGACCAGCACACCCTGTTCCAGTTCACCTTTCCAGTCTATTAATCTGGGAGGCAAATCTGAGGTATTTGTTTTACAATGACTAACAACCACTCAATACCAGATGTAGCTGTTCCAACTTCTCAAACAGCTCTAACATTAAACCTGTGCTTATAAGATCCCTTCTTCACATCCAGATTTCTCTATTCTTCCCACGTGTGCTCTGTTCTTTCATGGTGTTATATAAACACCATCTACTCATCAAGCTTTGATTATTTTAATGAGCTGTGTAGTGCTGAGGTTTGACACATCTGCATCTGGTGTAAAGAATGACTAGACCAGGGTTCGCCAAACCGCTTCCTGGAGAGCTATCCTCATGTAGGTTCACTTCCCAGTTGTAACTTACTGTACTTGATTGAGCTTATCAGCTAAATATTAGAATCAGGGTTGAAGCGAAAACCTACAGGATGGTAGCTCTCCAGGAACAGGGTTGGAAAACCCTATACTAGAAAGTTTCCCAACAAGTTAAAACATCAGTTCTTCAGCACAAAAAGACCAAAAAACAATTATCGGCATAATAATGCACTTCTTTGCTCTTCCCTAAACTTGCAGGCCTATGTAGACATTCATGTCTGAACACACAGATCAGATGGGTGAATAAAGTTGTGGATATACATAGCCTACTCAGCGAAATGGAATAGACCATCTTGAAACACAAAATTGTGAAAACCAACCATATAATCGTACCCTCTGAAGCTATTGCAATCTAAGTCAACAGGATTCTTTGGGAGTGTCAACTTTATTGGCAAAAACATCCTCTGGCATTCACCCTAGGTGTTCCAGTAGCTCTCAAGATAAAGGAGTGATAAGTAAACTTGCAAACATGACCATTATGTAGGTCACAGGTGTCCAACTCATTCCATGGAGGACCTTTGTGGGTTTTCACTCCCTTGTACTTGATTAATTAAGGTCACTAATTAGTAAGGAATTCCCCACACCTGGTTGTCTAGGGCTCGACTGAATGGAAAAACCAAAAACCCGCAGACACTAGGCCCTCCACGGAATGATTTGGACAGCCCTGATGTAGGCCTACCTGTTACCAAACTTGTCAACCACCATGTACAGTATCTGCTATTATATGGTTATTTTTAGAGAGTGATAAATTGATGGGATAGTGTCATAAGTGCAGTCCTTTGTAAAGCTGAAAGCATGTAGTCCAACACACATAATTTGCATTCACATTGTCACTTTCCATATGAAATACTGCCTTTCCATATGAAATACTGCATCTGGGGCAGGTGATGCAATGTGTCCCTATTCTCATCTTTGGCACTGTGCTGGTGTCATTCTGAATGGAAACAACTCGCTGAAAACAGAGGTTGTACATGCAATCAATAACATGTACTTGTAGCCATAATCCAAACAGGCAAGTGTAGGCATGGGAAACTAGAGAAACTTTTATATGGACCCATTCCAAAGTCAGAATCACAGCTAATTGGTTTAAGAGAATCCTTCAAATAAATCTATGCTAACTATCTTTTTGAGCCAAGTGAACACAGCATGTTGAGTGAGAAATCAGCTGAGGTATCAAGTTACTGGGAATCAGACAGGGAGCAGTCTACGGGAAATATTTCTCTTCCCTAAACCCAGCCTGAAGCAAAAGTAACAGTTACTAATTGCGGGACACTATAAAAACATGGATCCAGTTGGAAGAAATGTGTAGATAACAGTGCTCTACACCAACACGGCTTACACAAAGCACAAAGAAAAATAGTCAACGTATTGAGAAGAATTGCCTGCAATTAGATAAAATACAGGGTGAAGGAGCACCAGAAAAGTGTATTTTAAAGATTGAAATGTAGCCACTTGTGAAGCTCATCTCCTGAAGAAGCACTCTTTTCTTTCTATTCCATGAAATGTTATGTGGGTTATTTTTTCCCCTTCTCTTCCTAGTGATACTGGTGCTCCCAAATAAAAATTATAGGCAGCAGTAAAATATTTACATTTACATTTAAGTCATTTAGCAGACGCTTTTATCCAGAGCGACTTACAAATTTAAGCATACGACAAATGGTAGCGCCCTGTAAATCATGTTTACTTTTTTTTATTGAGAAGGCAAGCTTTACATTTCTTGAATAAAAATTATAAAAAAGGAAAATAACAAGTCCAACATTTTCCAATTAATTTTAGTCATTGGGACAATATGAAAGGGCCAACAGGGAATTGAAAAGGCAGCATTGGAGGGAAAGATATGGATTTGAGGATGATGGAGAATGATAATGGAGATGGAAGGGGAGGGATGGACGTGAGGTGGTGGCTTGGTTTAGAACCTGCCAGAGCGTTCTCTGGAACGCCTTCTCTCGTGGTCACGTCCGCCTCCCCTGCCTCTATCCCTCGAGCGAGAACGGCGTTCCCTGGAACGGGAGCGAGAACGATGGCCCCCTCTGAGGAGGAAGAGAGAAAAAGTAGCTAGTTAAACTCACAACTAGAACTTTCCCACTTAAAAAACCTTAGCGTGTCATAAATGTGTATTTCGGAGAGCACTTGAACGCAGCATTAGTTCTGTGATTAGCGTTGACTGTCAGAGAGCCGGAGCTTACCCCTTCTTCCTGCGGCGACCGTACAGCTCCCTCCTCAGCTCCCTGGAGATGGGTTTCAGGTGCATGAAGTTACAGAAGCCTCCTCGAGTGCACTCCCTGTGGAGAAAGTGGGAACTGCAGTTAGATGATGAACCTTGTCATATGAAAGAAATCTCAATCTGAGCAACGGAGATAAAGGCATGTGGATTTTGGTAGCAGTTAGCCTTGCTCTAGCATTTATTTAAATTACCTCTAGCATTTATTTTATTTAAATTACCTCAATGAATTACAAAGCATTTGTAATCACCACTAACGCCATCTTGAGCTGAAAATGGTGTGTGTGGTCCTGCGGTGGAGTACTGACCCCATCTCGTACTGGCGGCAGCAGGCTTCTCTGAAGTCTGTAACGGGAGAGAGCTCGGCGTGGATTGGTTGACCGTTGAACCAACGGTTATTCAGATCCATCACGGCCTTCTCCGCGTCTTCCTCACGACGGAACTACACAACAGAGACCATCACAGAGTTGGTGTGTGTGTGCGAAATTACGTTCTTAAGAGGCAGAAACAACGACAGAGTGTTTGTGATTAAATAGAAGGAGGATAATGGGTGTTCAACAAACATGCACAAAACACACCATCACACACACAATTACATGGTCAGTGACACACCTTCAGGTATACGTTTCCAATCAGATGGTCTCCCAGGTTGTCGCACACATTCATCTCCTCCACCTCTCCGTACTTCTCCTCCATCTCTGTGAAGACCTCCTACAACAAGAGAAACAAAGGAAGAGGTGGATTGGCAGACAGAAACGGGAAAACACTAAGCCTCAAGTTTGCTTGAATTCAAAGCGCATTTCCCAAAAATGGCCAGAAAAAAAAACGTTTCAATATTTCTAGTCGGTTTCAGTATTGTCATGGACTCCCACATGGGCTGAGTGATGGGGGAATTGATGCAACGTAACCAAGAGCTGCATCAACCACTCCTTTCAAGTGGATTTATAGTGCGATAATACCAGAAGCTGACGTGTCACTGACTCACCTCAAAGAACTCATCGTAGTGCTCCTGCATCTCCACATCACTGACGGCACCTAGTGGCCACAGGAGAAACACTCATCAGGGACAAGCCAATGACGACATCACTGTGGTTTCATTAACTAACATGCACAAGAGAAACATTGCTAAAAACAGATGAGTCTGGACTGATTGGACAGGATTTTAATCTAAATATTACTGAATTACAAATGACTTGAATTGCCTAATAGCACACAGTCCTGTACACATGAAATGGGGATTTCAGGAAATATCGTGTCCGAAGCAAAAGGGTCAGTGCCAAGAATCAGTTCATTGTGCCCCTGCACAACAAGGACAGTAAAGACTGGACATTTCCCTTATGAGGAGTCTTAAGAGACTCATTTAAAGTTACATTATGTGCTAAGTAGTAATAGCAAGGTTCTGGCGCTGTCAGACATAATATAGCTGTCAATGAATACCAAGGAATGGGACTCACTGGGACCTAAACACTCTAGGGAAAATGTCAGTCATACTCATCTCCCCAAAATCACATTCCATGCATCACATTTTGTACAATAAAAACAAGACATTTCCATAAATTAGTTTGACCTGAGAATATGGGGCAGGGTTAACTTCTTGAACAGGATTAGTGAAGTGTAAATGAGTGAGTACTTGAAAAAAAAAATCATGAATAAACTTTTACCTAGAAGAAAGGTCTTAATTCAAAATCTAATAGAAATATACACTACTGTATGCATCAACCTTTATTTGGTTATTTCTGTAAGTGGTACCTACCAGAAGAGTAGCCCACATGGATTGTTTTACTTAACACTAGTACCTGTTGTATTGCATGTCTAGTACAGCACCTTAAAAAAGGGTCCAAACCTTAAATCGCTGAAAAAAAGGGATAAATCTTAGAATGCGAGATCAAGAGGAAACATAGCAGCTGGTCTCTGTTAACAGGTCGGAAACTTACAGCTCAAACCATCGGCAGACTGGGCAGTGTTTTGAGGGTTACGGTAAATGTTCAAGAGGGCAATGGTCTGAAAATACAAAATGTACATTTGAAATATTTTAAGTAACAGTTAAGAAATCTGCCTGAAACTAGGTGCATTTACTCCCATCCCCCTCCCTCAAAACAGTGTAATTGTGCCCCAACCAGCCCCAGACCAGGGTAGGAAGGGATGAGTGAAAGACGTTAAGATGATCCATGGGACTGGTCCACGCCGAAACAGAGGGAGCTGGAAGAAGCGACATACTCAGAACGACAATATTTGACTATCGCAAATTATATATATTATACACACACAAATTACATCCATTTTAGAATAACACTAACCTAACAAAATATGGATAAAAGGGGTCTGAATAGTTCCCAAACGCACTACAAAACCATTCAAAAGTTTGGGGTCATTTAGAAATGTCTGAAGAGAGAAGCACATTTAGTCCATTAAAATAACAAATTGATCAGAAATACAGTGTAGACATAGTTAATGACTATTGTACATGGAAAATACAGATTTTTATGGAATATCTACTTAGGCGTACAGAAGCCCATAATCAGCAACCATCACTGTGTTCCAATGGCGCATTGTGTTAGCTAATCCAAATTTATCATTTTAAAAAGGCAAATTGATTAGAAAACCCTTTTTAATGAAGCTGCCATTTGAGGACTTGTGAGGCATCGGTTTCTCAAACCAGACACTAATGTACTTGTCCTCTTGCTCAGTTGTGCACCGGGGCCTCCCACTCCTTTCTATTCTGGTTAGAGACAGTTTGCACTGTTCTGTGAAGGGAGTAGTACGAGGCTTACAGTTTCTTGGTAATTTCTCACATGGAACATCCTTCATTTCTCAGAACAAGAATAGACTGACCAGTTTCAGAAGTAAGTTCTTTGTTCCTGGCCATTTTGAGCCTGTAATCAAACCCACAAATGCTGATGCTCACCTAGTCTAAAGAAGGCCAGTTTTACTGCTTCTTTAAAATCAGAACAACAGTTTTCAGCTGTGCTAACATAATTGCAAAAGGGTTTAATAAATGGTCAATTAGCCTTCTAAAAACTATACATTTGGATTAGTTCACAACGTACCATTGGAACACAGTAGTGATGGTTGCTGGTAATAGGTACAGTGGGGCAAAAAAGTATTTAGTCAGCCACCAATTGTGCAAGTTCTCCCACTTAAAAAGATGAGGCCTGTAATTTATCATAGGTACACTTCAACTATGACAGACAAAATGAGGGAAAAAAAATCCAGAAAATCACATTGTAGGATTTTTTATGAATTTATTGCAAATTATGGTGTATAAGTATTTGGTCAATAACAAAAGTTTCTCAATACTGTTATATACCCTTTGTTGGCAAATGACAGAGGTCAAACGTTTTCTGTAAGTCATCACAAGGTTTTCACACACTGTTGCTGGTATTTTGGCCCATTCCTCCATGCAGATCTCCTCTAGAGCAGTGATGTTTTGGGGCTGTTGCTGGGCAACACGGACTTTCAACTCCCTCCAAATATTTTCTATGGGGTTGAGATCTGGAGACTGGCTAGGCCACTCCAGGACCTTGAAATGCTTCTTACGAAGCCACTCCTTCGTTGCCCGGGCGGTGTGTTTGGGATCATTGTCATGCTGAAAGACCCAGCCACGTTTCATCTTCAATGCCCTTGCTGATGGAAGGAGGTTTTCACTCAAAATCTCACGACACATGGCCCCATTCATTCTTTCCTTTACACGGATTAGTTGTCCTGGTCCCTTTGCAGAAAAACAGCCCCAAAGCATGATGTTTCCACCACCATGCTTCACAGTAGGTATGGTGTTCTTTGGATGAAACTCAGCATTCTTTGTCCTCCAAACACAACAAGTTGCATTTTTACCAAAAGCCTGTGAGCCAGAAATCTTGCTTGTTTGTAGGTGACCAAATACTTATTTTCCACCATAATTTGCAAATAAATTCATTAAAAAAATCCTACAATGTGATATTCTGGATTTTTCCCCCATTTTGTCTGACATAGTTGAAGTGTACCTATGATGAAAATTACAGGCCTCTCTCATCTTTTTAAGTGGGAGAACTTGCACAATTGGTGGCTGACTAAATACTTTTGTCCCACTGTAGATATTCCATAAAAATAAATCAGTTTCCAGCTACAATAGTCATTTACAACATTAACAAATGTATACAATGCATTTCTGATCAATTTGATATGATTTTAATGGACCAAAAATGTGCTTTTCTTTCAAAGGCAAGGATATTTTTAAGTGACCCCAAACTTTTGAACGGTAGTGTAAATCTACGTACAGTGCATTTTGGAATGTATTTAGACCCCTTGACTTTTCCACATTTTGTTACAGCGTTATTCTAAAATTGATTAAATAAAACATGTTATTCGTTAATCTACACTTTTTTGTTAGTTTTGATGTCTTCACTATTATTCTGCAATGTATAAAATAGTAAAAATAAAGAAAACCCTTGAATGAGTAGGTGTTCAAACTTTGACTGGTACTGTATACACACAATATAAGGTCAATGGGGCTCGAAATGACTTCAAGAACTTGCTGAATCATAGGTGATTGAATGCCAAGATGTGCTTTTTATTCTAAGTTACTTTTTTTCTCCTTTTGATACATTTTCAAAACTAACTTTTTGTGAGTCATTCTGAGATGCTCAGCTGAGAAACAGAACAGTTATACATGACAGCAACAAGACCACAAACCCATGACTTACCTGGGAGGCAGTGAGTGGCAATGCATCAGCTCTGCTAGTCGGGGCTCAATTTCAAGGTACTATAACATTTACAATATGTCTGACATAAGTTAATCAGTCTATTGTATAGGGGTGACAGTGTGGCGAGAGCCAAAACTAAAGCTGTGCTGTGTCTGGACACTAACGCATATCAATATTTTTGCTGTCAACCTCCAACAAATATTTGGCACTAGGGCAGTCGGTGTGTTGTCAGTCTTGTCTGAAAGCGCATGATAAATGCCTAAAGTCAGTCATCTGTGCACTATAACTGTGTTAGAAAACAGATACTACCAGGAGATCGCTTGGAGGTATTAACTTCACTGTAAGGGATCATTGCAAATTTAGTGGATCAAGGCATTTGTGTTTATCCTTTTCTCAATGTCACCATCAGAGCATGTCATTCTACACCTAGGCTTAGACCTCCTGAATGGCCACAGATAAATACAATAAATCTATTTGACTGGCGAAATAGGGGCCGTTTTTCCGGGTGCGGCATATTGGCGTGTTGAGGTAGCCCCTGGTACCAGTGTTTAGAAAGACCCTCAGAAGCCCTGCAGGAAGCCAGAAGAAACGCAGACCTAAAATCTGAGGAGGGAGAAGAGAGCTAGAGAGACCTGAGGGCTGAGAGGACTGGAGCAGAGGCACTTACAGTGGGAGCCGTCGGCCGTCTGCGCACTGTTTTGGGGATTACGGTAGATGTTTTGAATCAAGATGGTCTGGAGAGGGAAAAATAAAAATAAATATTTTTAATAAAAATACAAATTCCCCAAATCCTGATACCTAGAACCTATAGCAAAATGGGATACAAATGCCCCAAATCCTGATAACTAGAACCTATTGCAAAAGTGGTGGTGGTGGGGGATCCCTGGATGTAGAGGAACTTTTAGTCTGTAGGAGGGGAGGCTGGTGACAAAAGTCCCTGCTTGACCGGAGGACACGATGGGAAGTTTGAGTCTTTTCTTTGTCCGGAGGAGGCGAGCTGTAGGGAAACCTAGAGTACAGCTGCTGTGCTAGGTTTTATTATTTTATTTAAATGTTAATGCCATTTAGTAGATGCTTTAAGTGACTTAGTCATGCGTCTCTACTCGCTGAGAGGGATACATCAGGCTTTGAGGTGGGGAAATTAAGCGCAGTGTGTCAGTCAAGTTTAGTCTAACGCAATACCACAATATGTATTAATGAGGGAACGAGAGACATCAATAATCCATAGTCAAAATGTTATGAGCTCTGTCAAAAAAAAAAAATACAAAAAGAGCTGCCAACAACCTGAAGTGAATACCCTAAGACACCGTCGTGTCAGCTCTAACTATAATGAACAAAAATATAAACTATGTAAAGTGTTGGTCCCATGATTCATATCCCAAAAACATGCACAAAAGGCTTCTCAAATATTGTGCACAAATTTGATTACGTCCTTATTATTGAGCATTTTTTCTTTGCCAAGATAATCCATCCACCCGACGTGCGGCATATCAAGAAGCTGATTAAACATGATTATTACACAGGTGCACCTTGTGCTAGGGACAACAAAATACCAATATTAAAATGTGCAGTTGTGTCACAACTCAAAGCCACAGATGTCTCAATTTTAAGGGAGCTTGCAATTGGCATGCTAACTGTATGAATGTCCACCAGAACTGTTGCCAAAGAATTTAATGTTAATTTCTCTCAAATAAGCTGCCTCCAACGTTGTTTTAGAGAATCTGGCAGTACGTCCAACCGGCCTGACAACCGCAGACTACATGTAACCACGCCAGCCCAGGACCTCCACATCCAGCTTCTTCACCTGCAGGATCATCGGAGACCAGCCACCCAGCCAGCTAATGAAGCGGAGGAGTATTTCTGTATGTAATGAAGCCCTTACAGGGAAAAACCCATTCTGATTGGCTGAGCCCCTGCCAACCCATGGCTGTACCCCTGCCCAGTCAATTGAAATCCATAGATTAGGGCCTAATAAATGTATTTCAATTGACTGATTTCCTTATATGAACTGTAACTCAATAAAATTGTTGCGTTTATATTTTTTTTCAGTATGTATACACTAGCAACACAATGTTATGTCCTGGGCTCCCTGGGTGAAACCTAGCTCTCAATCAAAGGTTGTCATGATATTCTGTTAAATAGACAGACATGTGACTGAGTGAAAGGGTAAAAGAGGATGGCCTAGATTCAGGGCAGACTGTCCACTAAAAATAGGATATTTATTGTCCTATTGGGGTTAGAAAAAGTACCTCTGTTCATTAATAAAGGGACCAGTGAAAGAAAAATGGCAAAGCAGAGAGAATGTTGTGTGGGACGTGTTTGTCTGGTATACTGAGATGCGGTATGCAAAAAAACGCTTTGGCTATTCAAGGCGAGGCCACGGAACAAAATGGAGGAAGTATGTATCGCTGTGCTTGTTTCAGTAGTATGGTTGCTTAAAACACTTCCTGTTTCATATATTTAGGACACTAACTAGTACTGTATTTAGTCATCTACATTCAAAGTACATTTTAGTAGTATTGTTATTAAAATGTGTCTGATAAATACAGAGGGGCTGGTGAAAGGTGCACAACAGAGCCCACAAACACACATCAGTAGATGGGGGGGAAGGGGTCATGCACAAAATGTTATTCACACTATGGTGCTTCACTATCAGAACACCAGAGTGCTGATAAAACTTGCCCCGTCTGCGATTAGAAGAACAAGCTAAACAAAGCACCAGTCCCTGGATCAAAGTTTTACCAAACCAAAGATAATGTAGCAATTTGACAAACGCTAACCCTGCCTAGAGCATGACAACCATTTCATCTTGGCAAGAGAACTTTTCCACATGCCCTTTAATGCAGGCCTCTGGTAGACGCAAATATTTTAAATAAGTTTCCTTGACTGAATTGACTTACCTGGCTGAAAGTTGGCTTATTATGTAATCTGGAGCACCGGTCACCATGTCGGCAGGCACCAATTTTAAAGTAGAAAGAACAGTTCACCCTGGGGAGAAAAAAAATAGCCTAAGTAATCAGTGCTGAAATGCATAACTATCTACAGAAATGCACATTCACATGCAAATGAAGAGAAATATTAAACTTTCTATCATGTGATAAAGGTAGGAAAACAGCAGCCTATTGAGAGTACAGTAGAGCAGATTGTCTAGCTAGAACTCATATTAACCCATTCAAATAGACGGTAAATGTTATTAAACATTATACTGTCTATTCATGAAGCTGGCTGCCACCTGAGGGGATTTGCCGACGCTGCCCAAATGCTGTCTAAACAAATACACCTAGCGCGCGATACAGTTCTGTAAACATTTTGACTTTCATATAAGACAATTGTTCAAATACAAAAAGATAAACTTAATGTACGCAGTTTAGGAAAGTTGCCCCTGGCTGAATTTTGAGACATAAATTGTGGAACGGGCCAATTGAAATGCAAGTGGAAGGTCAGAGGCGGAGTATGAAAACAGCAGGGTGCAACAAGTTCAAGTTGTCACATCCACAAGTGCAGTGTAATACATCTAATCAATAATCATTTTAGCAGCAGCGTAGGTGTGAGGGGGAGCAGTAGATGTTAGCCACTTAACAGTCTTATGGCTAGGGGATAGAAGCAGTTTAGGAGTCTGTTGGTGTGAGTCTTGATGCACCGGTACCATCTGCCAGACAGGAGTATGTAGAACAGTGCATGTCTCAGGTGGCTGGAGTCTACATTTACATTTAAGTCATTTAGCAGACGCTCTTATCCAGAGCGACTTACAAATTGGTGCGTTCACCTTAAGACATCCAGTGGAACAGCCACTTTACAATAGTGCATCTAAATCTTTTAAGGGGGTGAGAAGGATTACTTTATCCTATCCTAGGTATTCCTGAAAGAGGTGGGGTTTCAGGTGTCTCCGGAAGGTGGTGATTGACTCCGCTGTCCTGGCGTCGTGAGGGAGTTTGTTCCACCATTGGGGGGCCAGAGCAGCGAACAGTTTTGACTGGGCTGCGCGGGAACTGTACTTCCTCAGTGGTAGGGAGGCGAGCAGGCCAGAGGTGGATGAACGCAGTGCCCTTGTTTGGGTGTAGGGCCTGATCAGAGCCTGGAGGTACTGAGGTGCCGTTCCCCTCACAGCTCCGTAGGCAAGCACCATGGTCTTGTAGCGGATGCGAGCTTCCACTGGAAGCCAGTGGAGAGAGCGGAGGAGCGGGGTGACGTGAGAGAACTTGGGAAGGTTGAACACCAGACGGGCTGCGGCGTTCTGGATGAGTTGTAGGGGTTTAATGGCACAGGCAGGGAGCCCAGCCAACAGCGAGTTGCAGTAATCCAGACGGGAGATGACAAGTGCCTGGATTAGGACCTGCGCTGCTTCCTGTGTGAGGCAGGGTCGTACTCTGCGGATGTTGTAGAGCATGAACCTACAGGAACGGGCCACCGCCTTGATGTTAGTTGAGAACGACAGGGTGTTGTCCAGGATCACGCCAAGGTTCTTAGCGCTCTGGGAGATGGTTGGGAGCTCACCCCCAATGAAGCGCAGTTGGCTACCAGATGGTGATACAACCAAATCAAATCTAATTTTATTTGTCACATGCGCGAAATACAACAACGCTTACTTACGAGCCCTTAACCAACAATGCTAAATAAACAAATGGAAAAATAGTACATTGAGCCTCTGGAATAGAGTCAGTGCAAAAAAATTATAATCAGGTAGCCATTTGATTAACTGTTCAGCAGTCTAATGGTTTGGGGGTAGAAACTGTTAAGGAGCCTTCTGGTCCCAGACTTGGCACTCCAGTACCGCTTGCTGTGCAGTAGCACAGAGAACAGGGTCTTCCTCTGACACCGCCTGGTATAGAGGTCCTGGGTGGCAGGAAGCTCAAACCCAGTGAAATACTGGGCCATATGCACAACCCTCTGTAGCGACTTGTGGTTGGATTCAGAGGAGTTGCCATACAAAATGGCGCTGCAACCAATCAGGATGCTCTTCGATGGAGCAGCTGTAAAAGTTACTAAGGATGTGAGGGGCCAGGCCAAATAATTTCCGCCTTCTCCACGACGACCATGATAAGTCCCCAGTGATGTGGACACCGAGGAACTTAACCCGTTGGGGGTGTTTTTCCTGAAACCCATGGTCAAATCATAAACTGTGCACTGGAAGTGTATATTTTGTATTTGAAAGATAAGTTATTTGAATGTCCGTTATTCCAGGAAGTACAATATTTGTTAAGTGATGCATTTGGCAATGTTCAAATAATTTGCACAAAATGTATAAACAATAGCATTCACTGTCAAAGTTGATACATGTAGGCCCTTCATATATAGGCTATGCAAAGCACTTCGTTCAATTTATTGAATCAGTTATTGTGTTCTTGCTCAAACCGCAAGTAACAGCTGTCAAACTCAGACATTTCTACCACAACACAGAGATGTCGATTCACACGGGACTATTATCATCAAATTTTGGAGTTTGACAAAAAAAAAAAAAAACTTTAAAAAAAACGCTGTTATTCTGGTTAGTCAATGTCCAGATTTCAGTTTCCATTTAAGCCGTCTAAACAGTAGGCAACAGTTCCTTTGACACGCCATAGGTCTGTTTGAAGTCCAGTCCTGTGACTGTCACATTTGTATAGAGCCTCACAATCAATCACCACAAATAACAGGAATTATCATGTTATAGGATTATCACCCTCTTTTTTCCTCTTCACTAAAACTTTTCAAATTCTGTCCCTCCCTTCTCTTTATTTTCAACTGTCCTTTTGCAGCTTTTGTCTTATTGAATTAAACTTCGACAATGTACTCTTGCCTCCATGGATTGACGTTACTGCTTTTGGGAACAGGCAGAAAATTATTTGGCGATTGGATGGGTAGATTATTTGGCGCACGTACCGTTTATAACCCTAAAGTTTAGGTTTATGCAGTAATACCAGATATCCTAATATAAGTTAAAGAAAAACCTCAATGTTACCTATATAAATTGCACACTAATTAAACATTTATGGATGTTAAGGTATTTTTTCTCTTTATTCAACACGCCCGTCATCCACTGGCCCTTCAACCACACAATATTTAATGACCCTAAACCTGTCTGCCCCACGGATATAACCGCGGGTTGAGTGAACCGGTGCATCAGTACTACTGTAGTTATATTGTCTGTCTCACAATTTCTTCAACCTTGGACACACCACATATTATACAGGGCAAATGCTATGCGCATCTGGATGATCTTGGGAGCCGGCTTAGTTGACATTATAGCTAACGTTACTGGATGTATAGCAACAGATGACAAATCTTGGTATAGCTAGCTAATTTAACCATTTGGGACACATGGCAGACTGAGTTGCCAGCAGTGTTTCCCTAACTACAAATCATTAGTGTCACACAAAATAATGTCTAGATTTTGACAAACAGGGTACTAAGCAATGTAATGTACATTTTACAGGTGAGACTTGCAAACTGCTCAGCACACACAAAGATCCCTTATATGTGCACACATGTTCAACAACATGCTAAAGTTTTCCAAATGACTATATCCATCATTCGAAGACGTCTAAATTTCACTGCTAATTGTGAATGATATAACATAGTAAGGCAAGTGTGGAAGTTCTCTTCATAGGTCTGTAATATGATTGTCGGACCAAATAAGCAAGGATATATATATAGTTAAAAACATTTACTCACTTATCTTTCTCTGTACCGAAAATGGACGCCAGGTACTCCGCCATTTTCGATCCTATCGGCTACACTTTTGACGTCAGAAATGATACCCTTCCAGGAACTGAGCACTGATTTTTTTTTTTTCATTTAACCTTTATTTAACTAGGCAAGTCAGTTAAGAACAAATTATTATTTACAATGATGGCCTACGCCGGCCAAACCCGGACGACGCTGGGCGGATTGTGCGTTGGCCTATGGGATTCCCCATCATGGCCGGATGTGATCCTGCCTGGATTCGAACCAGGTACTGCAGTGATGCCTCTTGCGTTGAGATGCAGTGCCACTCAGGAGCCCCCTTAACCAAACACTGGCCATCAATCGATCATGCATATTTTTGATGAACTTGAATTAAGTTTCAAAAGCTTTTACATACCTAGCCTAGACCATTGTACAGCAGTTGGTGGTCATTATGAAATGTTGTTGGTTGTGTGCTTAGGGTGGTTGTCCTGTTGGAAGGTGAACCTTCGGCCCAGTCTGAGGTCCTGAGTGCTCATGGCTTGGGGGTGGACGCTGTTAAGAAGCCTTTGAAACTAAGACTTGGCGCTCCGGTACCGCTTGCTGTGCAGTAGCAGAGAGAACAGTCTATGACTAAGGTGGCTGGAGTCTTTTACAAATTTTAGGGCATTTCTTTTACAAATGTTAGGGCATTCCTCTAACACCACCTGGTACAGAGGTCCTGGATGGCAGGAAGCTTGACCCCAGTGATGTAATGGGCTGTACACACTACCCTCGGTATTTTTTTATTTCAACTTTATTTAACCAGGTAGGCTAGTTGAGAACAAGTTCTCATTTACAACTGCGACTTTGCCAAGATAAAGCAAAGCAGTGCGACACAAACAACAACACAGAGTTACACATGGAATAAACAAACATAGGGGGAAGAAGTCTATATACAGTGTGTGCAAATGAGGTAAGATACAGGAGGTAAGGCAATAAATAGGCCATAGTGGTGAAACCATTACAATTTAGCAATTAAACACTGGAGTGATAGATGTGCAAAGATGAATGTGCAAATAGAGATACTGGGGTGCAAAGGAACAAAAAAAATAATAACAGTATGTGGATGAGGTAGTTGGATGGGTTATTTACAGATGGGTTATGTACAGGTGCAGTGATCTGTGAGCTGCTCTGACAGCTGGTGCTTAAAGTTAGTGAGGGAGATATGAGTCTCCAGCTTCAGTGATTTTTGCAGTTCGTTACAGTCATTGGCAGCAGATAATTGTAAGGAAAGGCGTCCAAAAAAGGAATTGGCTTTGGGGATGACCAGTGAAATATACCTTCTGCAGCGTGTGCTACAGGTGGGCGCTGCTATGTTGACCAGTGAGATGAGATAAGGTGGAGCTTTACCTAGCAAAGACTTATAGATATCATGGAGCCAGTGGGTTTGGCGACGAATATGAAGCGTGGGCCAGCCAAAGAGAGCATACAGTTTGCAGTGGTGGGTAGTATATGGGGCTTTGGTAACAAAACGGATGGCACTGTGATAGACTGCATCCAATTTGCTGAGTGGATTGTTGGAGGCTATTTTGTAAATTACATCGCCGAAGTCGAGGATCGGTAGGATCGTCAGTTTTACGAGGGTATGTTTGGCAGCCTGAGTGAAGGATGCTTTGTTGCGAAATAGGAAGCCGATTATAGATTTAATTTTGGATTGGAGATGCTTAATGTGATTCTGGAAGGAGAGTTTACAGTCTAACCAGACACCTAGGTAGTTGTAGATGTCCACATATTCTAAGTCAGAACCGTCCAGAGTAGTGATGCTGGATGGGCGGGCAGGTGCAGGCAGCGATCGGTTGAAGAGCAAGCATTTAGTTTTACTAGCATTTAAGAGCAATTGGAGGCCACGGAAGGAAAGTTGTATGGCATTGAAGCTCGTCTGGAGGTTAGTTAACACAGTGTCCAAAGAAGGGCCAGAAGTATACAGAATGATATTGTCTGCGTAGAGGTGGATCAGAGAATCACCAGCAGCAAGAGCAACATCATTGATGTATACAGAGAAAAGAGTCTGCCTGGGAATTGAACCCTGTGGCACCCCCATAGAGACTGCCAGAGGTCCGGACAACAGGCCCTCTGATTTGACACACTGAACTCTGTCTGAGAAGTAGTTGGTGAACCAGGCGAGGCAGTCATTTGAGAAACCAAGGCTACTGAGTTTGCCGATAAGAATATGTTGATTGACAGAGTCGAAAGCCTTGGCCAGGTCGATGAAGACGGCTGCACAGTACTGTCTTTTATCGATGGCGGTTATGATATCGTTAAGTACCTTGATTATGGCTGAGGTGCACCTGTGACCGGATCGGAAACCGGATTGCACAGCGGAGAAAGTACGGTGGGATTCGAGATGGTCAGTGATCTGTTTGTTCACTTGGCTTTCGAAGACCTTAGATAGGCAGGACAGGATGGATATAGGTCTGTAACAGTTTGGGTCCAGGGTGTCTCCCCCTTTGAAGAGGGGGATGACCGCAGCAGCTTTCCAATCCTTGGGGATCTCAGATGATACGAAGGAGAGGTTGAACAGGCTGGTAATTGGGGTTGCGACAATGGCGGCGGACAGTTTCAGAAATAGAGGGTCCAGATTGTCAAGCCCAGCTGATTTGTATGGGTCCAGGTTTTGCAGCTCTTTCAGAACATCTGCTATCTGGATTTGGGTAAAGGAGAAGCTGGGGATGCTTGAGCGAGTAGCTGTGGGGGGGGTCGGAGCTGTTGGCCGAGGTTGGAGTAGCCAGGAGGAAGGCATGGCCAGCCGTTGAGAAATGCTTGTTGAAGTTTTCGATTATCATGGATTTATCGGTGGTGACCATGTTACCTAGCCTCAGTGCAGTGGGCAGCTGGGAGGAGGTGCTCTTGTTCTCCATGGACTTTACAGTGTCCCATAACTTTTTGGAGTTGGAGCTACAGGATGCAAATTTCTGCTTGATAAAGCTGGCCTTTGCTTTCCTGACTGACTGCGTGTATTGGTTCCTGACTTCCCTGAACAGTTGCATATCGCGGGGACATTCGATGCTATTGCAGTCCGCCACAGGATGTTTTTGTGCTGGTCGAGGGCAGTCAGGTCTGGAGTGAACCAAGGGCTATGTCTGTTCTTAGTTCTGCATTTTTTGAACGGAGCATGCTTATCTAAGATGGTGAGGAAGTTACTTTTAAGCATATCCCAGTTTAGGTCACCTAACAGAACAAACTCTGAAGCTAGATGGGGGGCGATCAATTCACAGATGGTGTCCAGGGCACAGCTGGGAGCTGAAGGGGGTCGGTAGAAGGCGGCAACAGACAGAGACTTATTTCTGGAGAGATTAATTTTTCAAATTAGAAGTTCGAACTGTTTGGGCATAGACCTGGAAAGTATGACAGAACTTTGCAGGCTATCTCTGCAGTAGATTGCAACTACTCCCCCTTTGGCAGTTCTATCTTGACGGAAAATGTTATAGTTGGGTATGGAAATCTCAGAATTTTTGGTGGCCTTCCTAAGCCAGGATTCAGACACGGCAAGGACATCAGGGTTGGCAGAGTGTGCTAAAGCAGTGAGTAAAACAAACTTAGGGAGGAGAAGTCAACAAATGAGGGTGCCTGGGGACATGCAGGGCCTGGGTTTACCTCCACATCACCCGAGGAGGAGTAGGATGAGGGTGCGGCTAAAGGCTATCAAAACTGGTTGCCTAGAGCATTGGGGACAAGGAATAAAAGGAGCAGATTTATGGCCGTGGTAGAATATATTCAGGGCATAATGTGCAGACAGAGGTATGGTGGGGTGCGGGTACAGCGGAGGTAAGCCCAGGCACTGGGTGATGATAAGAGAGGTTGTATCTCTGGACATGCTGCTTATAATGGGTGAGGTCACCGCATGGGACAAAGGAGGTATCAGAGGTATGAGGAGTGGAACTAGGGGCTCCATTTTTAAACTAAAACAATGATAACTAACCTGAACAACAGTATACAAGGCATATTGATATTTGAGAGAGACATACAGCAAGGCATAAAGTAATCGCAGGTGTTGATTGGGAGAGCTAGCTAAAACAATAGGTGAGACAACAACAGCTAGTCAGCTAACACAACAACAGCAGGTAAAATGGCGATGACTAGGCAGAGAGGGTCGGATTAACTACACGCAGAGCCTGAGTTCACGGCTGGGGCCGACAAATAAAACATAAATAAACAGAATGGAGTACCGCGATTAATGGACAGTCCAGCAGGCATCAGCTATGTTGCCAAGTGATCATAGTGTCCAGGGGGCAGCAGTAGATGGAACAGGGAAACCGCCACTACGCTAGCACGCGGGCGACACGGCCATTAAAGTTAGTAGCCCGGGGGTGGTAGGGGGGTCTGCTCAGACGGAGGCCGGTTGAAGGCACAGCGGATGGAGTATTCGTCGGCAGACCAGACGTGGTGGTGCGGCGGGGCGCCATGTCGACAGAGAATCCAAGCCAGATGGCGAAAGAGGTATTGTAGAATTTTGTTTGCTAGCCGGGAGATGTGCCTGGCTCATGGCTAACTGGTGCTAGCTTCGTGGCAGTGGCGTTAGCCACTATAGCCAATCGGTAGCAGCGGTGATCCGGTGACAAGGTCCAGAGTTTACAGCAAAGATCCGGTGGAGTATTGGGCTCCACCTTGGCTTTCGAAGACCTTAGAAAGGCAGGGTAGGATAGATATAGGTCTGAGGCAGTTTGGGTCTAGAGTGTCTCCCCCTTTGAAGAGGGGGATGACCGCGGCAGCTTTCCCACATTTGGGGATGTCAGACAATACGAAAGAGAGGTTGAACAGGCTAGTAATAGTGGTTGCAACAATGTAGTGCCTTGAGTAGTTGCAGTGATGCTCTCAATGGTGCAGCTGTAGAAATTTTTGAAGATCTGAGGACCCATGCCAAAACTTTTCAGTCTCCTGAGGGGAATAGGCTTTGTTGTTGTGCCCTCTTTACGACTGTCTTGGTGTGTTTGGACCATGATAGTTTGTTAGTGATGTGGACACCAAGGAACTTGAAGCTCTCAACCTGCTCCACTACAGCCCCATTGATGAGAATGGGGGTGTGCTCGGTCCTCCTTTTCCTGTAGTCCACAATCATCTCCTTTGTCTTGATCACATTGAAAGATTGTTGTCCAAGCACCACACGGCCAGGTCTCTGACCTCCTTCCTATAGGCTGTCTCATCATTGTCGGTGATCAGGCCTACCACTGTTGTGCCATCGGAAAACTTAATGATGGTGTTGGCGTCGTGCCTGGCCATGCAGTCATGAGTGAACAGGTAGTACAGGAGGGGACTGAGCATGCACCCCTGAGGGGATGTGTTTTTACCTAACCGTACCACCTGGGGGCGGCCAGTCAGGATAGAGTTGCAGAGGGAGGTGTTTAGTCCCAGGGTCCTTAGCTTATTGATGAGCTTTGAGGGCACTATGGTGTTGAATGCTGAGCTGTAGTCAATGAATAGCATTCTCATATAGGTGTTCCTTTTGTCCAGGTGGGAATGGGCAGTTTGGAGTGCAATAGAGATTTCATCATTTGTGGATCTGTTGGGGAGGTATGAAAATTGGAGTGGGTCTAGGGTTTAAGGAATAATGGTGTTATATGACCCATGACCAGCCTTTCAAAGCTACGGGTCGGTAGTCATTTAGGCAGGTTACCTTAGTGTTATTGGGCACAGGAACTATGGTGGTCTGCTTGAAACATGTTGGTATTACAGACTCAGTCAGGGACAGGTTGAAAATGTCAGTGACGACACTTGCCAGTTTGTCCACGCATGCTCGGAGTACACGTCCTGGTAATCCGTCTGGCCCTGCGACCTTGTGAATGTTGACCTGTTTAAAGGTCTTACTCACATCGGCTACGGAGAGCTTGATCACACTGTCGTCTGGAACAGCTGATGGTCTCATGCATGTTTCAGTGTTGCTTGCCTCGAAACAAGCATAGAAGTAATTTAACTTGTCTGATAGGCTTGCGTCACTGGGCAGCTCGCAGCTGTGCTTCCCTTTGTAGTCTGTAATATTTTGCAAGCCCTGCCACATCCGACGAGTGTTGGAGCTGGTGTAGTATGATTCAATCTTCGTCCTGTATTGACGCTTTGCCTGTTTGATGGTTCGTCTGAGGGCATAGCGCGATTTCTTATAAGCTTCCGGGTTAGAGTCCCGCTCCTTGAAAGCGGCAACTCTACCCTTTAGCTCAGTGACGGCAGGGTAGCCTAGTGGTTAGAGTGTTGGACTAGTAACCGAAAGGTTGCAAGTTCAAATCCCCAAGCTGACAAGGTACAAATCTGTCATTCTGCCACAGAACAGGCAGTTAACCCACTGTTCCTAGGCTGTCATTGAAAATAAGAATTTGTTCTTAACTGACTTGCCTAGTTAAATAAAGGTAAAAATAAAGTTGGGGTATGTATGTACGGTCACAAGACGTCAGCTTTTCTTGTCTGTTATAAATGGCATGGCAATAGCAGCAAACTGGTCTCACTTTGTACAACAGTGTGTACCTGCCTGATTAATTGTGGTTTTGTGTTTCAGTGCAAGTGTGTGTTGGTGTCCTCCTCACCGTAGGGTATCCCCAGGCGGACCTGTTCCTTGCGGTAGCCCTCCAGGGCTAGTGACTGATGTGGTGTACTCCTCAGTGCCAGGAAGAATCCCGGAACATATTGTGCTAGCCAAAACAGCTTAGCATCTGCTTCTTCTGACCTGATGCTTCCTGCTTTAGTTTTTGCTTGTAAGCAGGAATCAGGAGGATAGAATTATGCTTAGATTTGCCAAATGGAGGGCGAGGGAGAGCTTTGCACGCGTCTGTGTGTGGATTAAAGGTGGTCTATTTTTTTCCCTCTGGTTGCAGAGGGAAAGTCCCCGGCTACTAGGAGTTCCGCCTCTGGATGAGCATTTTCCTGTTTACTTATGGCTGTAATACAGCTAATTGACTGCGGTCTTAGTGTCAGCATCGGTTTGTGGTAGTAAATAGTGTGGTCTACAGCACCCACAGCATGATGCTGCCACCAGCATGCATCACCGTAGGGATGGTGCCAGGTTTCCTCCAGATGTGACGCGTGGCATTCAGGCCAAAGAGTTCAATCTTGGTTTCATCAGACCAGAGAATCTTGTTTCTCATGGTCTGGGAGTCTTTAGGTGCCTTTTGGCAAACTCCAAGCGGGCTGTCATGTGCCTTTTACAGGGGAGTGGCTTCCGTCTGCCCACTCTACCATAAAGGCCTGATTGTTGGTGCTGCAGAGATGGTTGTCCTTCTGGAAAGTTCTCCCATCTCCACAGAGGAACTCTGGAGCTCTGTCAGAGTGACCATCGGGTTCTTGATCACCTCCCTGACCAAGGCCCTTCCCCCCCGATTGTTCAGTTTGACCGGTCGACCAGCTATTTATTATTAACGGGAACTGCAGCATAATGATACTATTAATATAATACTAGATAATACTTGCAAATTAATTACACATATTTCTGTAATAAGAACGAACTACACGTTTATTTATTGTGTTTTTGTTCTACCCCGTGTTATTTTTAGTACTACATTGATGTTGGGTTTGGAGCTTGCAAGAAAGGCATTTCACCCTACTTGTGAACGTGACATTAACACTTGTTTGTTTACCTACCCTTAAAGATAGGGTTCATTTTTATAGCTTTGAGTATAAAATCATTCAGGACATAGGATGGACCAAATAAATACATAGTTAAACTTAGAATGTAATAGGATCGTTGTGGGGAGGGACATTGTGAAATAAGGAGTACCGATGGCTCAATTATTACCACATAAGTTCATGCATACAGTGAGTGTTCTTATCTACAACAAAAAGTAGGTTACAAGTCAAATCAAATTGATCACATGCACCGAATACAACAGGTGTAGACCTTAACGTGAAATGCTTACTTACGAGCCCTTAACCAACAATGCAGTTCAATAAATAGTTAAGAAAATATTTACTAAATAACCTAAAGTAAAAAATAAAATAACGAGGATATATACAGGGGGTACCAGTACCGATTCAATGTGTGTGGGGGGGTACAGGTTAGTCGAGGTAAAGTGTACATGTAGGTAGGGGTAAAGTGACTATGCATAGATCATAAACAGAGTAGCAGCAGTGTAAAACCAAAGAGGTGGGGGGGGTCAATGTAACTAGTCCAGGTGGCTATTTGAATAATTGTTCAGCAGTCGTATGGCTTGAGGATAGAAGCTGATAATTATAGTAAATAATTATGCGTGCTATCAAACATCACATAACACACACACAAATATCATGATGATTTCTTTGATACAAGAGTTAACTCGTATATGTCTAAAAAAGCAAGCTAGTCCCCGCCCCCTGTCTTGTTGTCCAAAAACTTGCATGAAATCGATTTGAGTGGAAAGGCTAGCTTGCTATTCTACATTGACTCATATATCAAGTCCACAATCTTGGGAGTGTACATTTTAAGAGGTATGTGTACGACCATAAACTATTTTTGATGTATATATGAAATCCATTACATTGTCAATCTAAACGGAATTGTATATTCTTTCACTAGGTAATCGGTCTTCCCGCTTTTTGTATCAAACTGTTAGCTAGCTGAACGCTACCTACAAAGCTAGCGTGTTGATCCGCTATACCACATGCATTAGCCTAAAAACACTAACATCAAGTCTAAATAATGTACTGGATGGAGTGGTTTTCAGATTACTTCCCAACTACAAAATCGCTTTCCAAATGACTTGTCTACGATTTGCCTTCAAAAGTGTCCATACAAAATCCAACTTTCGACACGTTAGCTAACTAAGCAGTGGTAGCTGCTAGCTAATATTGCTAACGCAAACGACAGCTTGTTCATTCTATTCCAGTTGTTCGCCCTGGTGATACGTTATACTTTTAGCCATATGTAAATACGTTTTCCCAATGTTATAAATATTACGTTATTTTTCATTTTAATCGAGCAAATTACTCCGGCATTTCCCCCTGACCGCTCTCGAAGTCTGTAGACAACACTAAACTTAGCCAGGATTTCCGGCTCCTTTGCGATTGCCCCTCTGCTGTTTTGTTTCCGTTTCTTCCATTTCCGTTTTAAAGTTTTCCAGATTCTAAGTTTCAGAGTATATTTAAATCGACATTTAAATCAGTTATTCATTGAACTGTGTTTCTTACAGTCAGTATAAATTGTGTATTTCATGAGACCGACCCCCGTTTTGCGCGTGTCTCGCCCCTCACATAACATCGCTGAAAAATATGCTGGATAGCTAGCATTGTATTGCTACAGTATTGTACAGCTATGCTACACGTATAATTAACATTATTACCGATATATCTTAGAAGTGTTTGCTTTCAGAGGAGTTCAAATTTATCAAGTTAATGTAATGATTTAACAACTAATGGCCTACAGTAAGGCCTATGCTTTGGAGAGGCCTCGCCCTCGCGTTAGTACTTTAGCTCGCACATAACTCTCTGCCGCCCAATGAGAAACCGAGGCTCCCTCAACTGGGTGATTCTCATGAATCCAGTTTTAAAATGTCTAGCAAATTGAGTTACAAAACCATGATTCATCTTCAAAAATCATGTTTCATTTTGAGGACCAGATGTTTAGATTTTGGAAAGTGTCTTCTATTAAATGAATGTTACATTTTACCTGAAATGTGTAAATTTCCACCCCAAATTCTCATTGCTGAAATGCATCTGGATTCAATTCTTTAGAAAAAAAACTAATTTATTTTAATAAACCCCCAAATATATTGCAGTAGTTTGTCCATAAATCATAAAAATGTTACACTAGTTGAAGTTTACATGAAACTATAATATTTATTACATGCAAACAGTATTTGTCGACATTACATAACACTTTTTAAAGTAAAGCTTTATTCACCCATGATGCATCATCTAGAGGAGTAGTCCTTATATGAGCACACGTTTTAAGTGTATATATATATATATACACTTGTCTTCAGAATGAGGTTCTTATTCTCATCCCACTTGGCCTTCTCATTACCGAAAGCGCTAAAATGTCCAGTATTATGCTTTACTCAGGCCTCATTGAGCAATGTTGAAAAATATTTGAATATTGATTTGTTTTTGTTAACTTTTTTGGACTTAGACATTTTTTACGGTAATGATCATTTAGCGATTTTATTTTTTTGTAAAATGCATAATATCTGACCAAAAATATAATACTTCTGAAATAGATAAATACGGATCCTAATCTCAGTGTTTCAAGAGGAAATTACACCTGAGATTTTATTTTTTTTCGAGACTATGACCCAACTTCATTCACATCAAGACCCACTAGCTAAATATTAACCTTTTAGATTTGATTTTAAACAACTTTTTACTTGATATAATGCCACTGTTCAAAGAATGTGTTCATGATCATTTACTAAAGTCTCAATGATGGTGCCAATTTGAACCGTTTGTAGCGATGTGTTTGTTCCATCACATCTGAAAACATTTGATGTCACCTTAATGTTGATTGATACCCCCCTGTCTGTCTGTCTTTTCCTCAGAATAGGTTGATTCTTGGGGTACAGCAATGTCTAAAAGTGAGACAGAGGAGATGATAGAGATTGAGATCGACGGACAGGAGAAACAGGAGTGCCTGGAGGAGGGGTGAGTGATATATATTTTACAATATGACCAGGCACCCATAAGCACATCAATTCAAACCCTGCTCCCTCCCTACTTCTGATGATTTAACATGACCATTTGTGTGTTTTTGTTTGTGTGGTCGTGCCATTTTCAGGGTTGAGGAGCAGACCATTACATCAGCCGATCTGATCCAACAGGACATCGACATCAATGAGCCAATCGGTAACCTGAAGAAGCTCCTAGAGCCCCGTATCCAGATGTCATTGGATGGATATGAAATCTGTCTACAGGACATCCAGGTACTGATGGAGGCCTGCATTTATGGGGTTCAAATACCTGATCAGACCTGAAGCTGATGGAGGCCTGTATTTATGGGGTTCAAATACCTGATCAGACCTGATACTGATGGAGGCCTGTATTTATGGAGTTCAAATACCTGATCAGACCTGATACTGATGGAGGCCTGTATTTATGGAGTTCAAATACCTGATCAGACCTGATACTGATGGAGGCCTGTATTTATGGGGTTAAAATACCTCCTCTCTCTCTCTCTCTCTCTCTCTCGCCTGTCCTCTGCCCTCTCCCTCACCCGTCCTCCGCTCTGTCCCTCGCCTGTCCTCCCCTGTTGCCCTCTCCTTTCTCTTTCTTTCTGTCTCTCCAGCTGCATCCAGACCACAGCCTCTTTGATCAAGGAGTGAAGACAGACGGCACAGTGCAACTCAGTCTACAGATCATCACAAAGCCAGGTACACAAACGACAGTCTCGGCACCAAAATCAAAACCCAGGCACCCAATATATAGATGCACACAAATGTGGAACCATACAAATGAGGCTGTTGATTCTAATCACACTCTAACCTCCCATCAAATCCCTCCATCCAGGCGAGGAGAAGCTGAACATCCTGGAGATCGTGAAGCCGGTGGAGACTGTGGAGGTGGTGATCGACCCGGATGCGGCAGGGGAGGAGGGCACCCTGATGGAGGAGGGCCAGCTGATTGCTGTGGAGCACTCCTCCCTGTCAGATGACACCTCGGAGCAGGTGACACGCTGGGCCGCCGCCCTGGAGGGCTACCGCAAGGAACAGGTCCGCCTGGGGATACCCTACGGTGAGGAGGACACCAACACACACTTGCACTGAAACACAAAACCACAATTAATCAGGCAGGTACACACTGTTGTACAAAGTGAGACCAGTTTGCTGCTATTGCCATGCCATTTATAACAGACAAGAAAAGCTGTAGTCAGCATTGTCAGTCTTGTAATGTGTCTGTCTCCTCTCAGACCCAGAACAGTGGACGGCGGACCAGGTGATCCACTGGGCCGTGTGGGTGATGAAGGAGTTCAGTATTGACGAGATGGAGGTGGGAGGGATTCACATCCCGGGTCATGATCTCTGCTCCTTCACCCAGGAAGAGTTCCTGCAGAGGGTCCCCAGTGGAGAGATCCTTTGGAGCCACTTAGAGCTGCTCCGCAAGTGTGAGTTTGTATTGTAGCTTCTGTATGTTGAGTCACTGTGTAAGGGATAAGGGCTAGCACCATTTCAGGACTAAGTAGAGTCATAATACAAACCTTGCAGCAGTTAGCCTCGAGGTTAGAGGGTTGGGCCAGTAACCGAAAGGTTGCTGTTCCGAAACCGGAGCCGACAAGGTCGCTGTGCCATTAACCAAGGCACCTAACCCTAATTTCTCCAGGGTCGCTGTACAATGACCCCACTCTCTGCGGTTGTCTCAGGGAGTTGGGATGTGCAAATAAAAATATTTACATTACACGCTTGTGTGTAATAGGACAAATGTAAACAAATTGTATTCTTATTATATTGGTTACATACAGTATGCCTGAAAATTAGAGGCTAGGGAGTATCCAACATGGCGCCGACAATGATTAACGAGTTGTGGTGTGATCATAACGACATACAGGAACTCAAGTCGTTCTGTTCACCTGACCTAGAATCCCTTACAATCAAATGCCGACCGCATTATCTACAAAGGGAATTTTCTTATCACCCCCAAGCAGACACCTCGACGGCCCTGAAAGAACTTCATTGGACTCTATGTAAACTGGAAACCACATATCATGAGGCTGCATTTATTGTAGCTGTGGATTTTAACAAAGCTAATCTGAAAACAAGGCTCCCTAAATTTTATCAGCATATCGAATGCGCAACCCGGGCTGGCAGCATTCTGGATCATTGTTACTCCGCGACGCATACAAAGCCCTCCCTTACCCTCCTTTCGGCAAATCTGACCACGACTCCATTTTGCTGCTCCCAGTCTATAGACACAAACTAAAACAGGAAACGCCCGTGCTCAGGTCTGTTCAACGCTGGTCCGACCAATCTGATTCCACGCTTCAAGATTGCTTCAATCACGTGGACTGGGATATGTTCTGGATCGCATCAGACAACAACATTGATGTATACGCTGATTCGGTGAGGAAGTTTATTAGCAAGTATATTGGTGATGTTGTACCCATGGTGACTATTAAAACCTTCCCCAACCAGAAACCGTGGATTGATGGCAGCATTCGCGCAAAACTGAAAGCGCGAACCACTGCTTTTAATCAGGGCAAGGTGACCGGAAACATGACCAAATACAAACAGTGTAGCTATTCCCTCCGCAAGGCAATCAAACAAGCTAAGCGTCAGTATAGAGACAAAGTATGTATGTGGCAGGGTCTACAGTCAATCACGGACATCGTCGCGGACACCGATGTCTTGCCCCAGATGACTTAGGGCACGACTGCGTGGCCTCGCATGCCTCCAACTCAATCATCAAGTTTGCAGACAACACTACAGTGTTAGGCATGATTTCCAACAACGACAAGACGGCCTACAGGGAGGAGGTGAGGGCCCTCGGAGTGTGGTGTCAGGAAAATAACATTCACACTCAACGTCAACAAAACAAAGGAGATGATAGTGGACATCAGGAAACAGCAGAAGGAGCACCCCCTATCCACATCGACGGGACAGTATTGGAGAAGGTGGAAAGTTTTAAGTTCCTCAGCGTACACATCACAGACAAACTAAAATGGTCCACCCACACAGACAGCGTGGTGAAGAAGGCGCAACAGTGCCTCTTGAGACTCAGGAGGCTGAAGAATTTGGCTTGTCACCGAAAACACTCACAATCTTTTACAGATGCACAAACGAGAGCATCCTGTCGTGCTGTATCACCGCCTGGTACGGCAACTGCTCCTCCCTCAAAGCAGGTGCATCAAAGCAGGGGCCGAGAGACTGAAGCTATTTTTCAATCTCAAGGCTATCAGACTGTTAAACAGCCATCACTAACATTGAGTGGCTGCTGCCAACATACTGACTCAAATCTCTAGCCACTTTAATAATAAAAAACTGGATGTAATAAATGTATCACCTGTCACTTTAAACAATGTCACTTTATATCATGTTTACATACCCTACATTACTCATCTCATATGTATATACTGTACTCTATACCATCTACTGCATCTTGACTATGCTGAACGGCTATCTCTCATCCATATATTTATATGTACATATTCTTAGTCATTCCTTTACACGTGTGTGTATTAGGTAGTTGTTGTGGAATTGTTAGATTACTTGTTAGATTTTACTACACTGTCGGAACTAGAAGCACAAGCTTTTCGCTACACTCGCATTAACATCTGCTAACCATGTGTATGTGACCAATAAAATGTGATTTGATTTGAAGGGGATAGGAGTTGTTCTGAGCCTGGACAAGCATGTTTATTGAAGTTGGTTTTAGCTCACATACTGTATCTGTCCATGTTCTTTACAGATGTGTTGGCCAGTCAGGACCAGGAGGCCACAGTCACCATTGACCAACGTAAGTTTATTTCCTGTCTCTCTCACCCATTGTCACCCTGCATTCATCAACCACACTATATTGTTCTCCTCTATGTGGGTGTTGTTGCCTATAGGCACAGATCTAGGATCAGCTTACTCTCACCCAAATCCTTACTTGTGCCAACATGGGTAGGAACACCAAACTGACCATAGATCAGGTGGTAACTTCATCCTGTATATTTCTGGCTGTTTGAACCTTCTGTCTCTGCCCCCAGAAGTCCAGATCATCCCAGCTGCCGTGCAGACCACACCCACCACTATCAAGGTACTGAAGCAGAACCGCGGCCCCAGAACACCCCGCATCTCAGGAGGAGAGGAGCGCAGCTCACCTGGCAACCGTACAGGTAGGCATTTGTGTGTCTTGGGTGTTGTGTATGTACAGTTGAAGTGGGAAGTTTACATACACCTTAGCCAAGTACATTTAAACTCAGTTTTGCACAGTTCCTGACATTTATCCTATTAAAAATTCCCTGTCTTAGGTCAGTTAGGATCTCTACTTTATTTTAAGAATGTGAAATGTCAGAATAATAGGACAGAGAATGATTTATTTCAGCTTTTATTTCTTTCATCACATTCCCAGTGGATCAGAAGTTTACATACACTCAATTAGTATTTGGTAGCATTGCCTTTAAATTGTTTAACTTGGGTCAAATGTTTTCGGGTAGCCTTCCACAAGCTTCCAAAAATAAGTTGGGTGAATGTTGGCCCATTCCTCCTAACAGAGCTGGTGTAACTGAAATCAGGTTTGTAGGCTTCCTTGCTCGCACATGCTTTTTCAGTTCTGCCCACAAATTTGCTATGGGATTGAGGTCAGGGCTTTGTGATGGCCACTCCAATACCTTGACTTTGTTGTCCTTAAGCCATTTTGCCACAACTTTGGAAATATGCTTGGGGTCATTGTCCATTTGGAAGACCCATTTGCGACCAAGCTTTAACTTCCTGACTGATGTCTTGAGATGTTGCTTCAATATACACACAATTTTCCTCCCTCATGATGCCATCTATTTTGTGAAGTGCACCAGTCCCTCCTGCAGCAAAGCACCCCCACAACAAGATGCTATCACCCCCGTGCTTCACGGTTCGGATAGTGTTCTTTGGCTTGCAAGACTCCCCCTTTTTCCTCCAAACATAATGATGGCCAAACAGTTCTATTTTTCTTTCATCAGACCAGAGGACATTTCTCCAAAAGGTATGATCTTTGTCCCCATGTGCAGTTGCAAACCGTAGTCTAGCTTTTTTATGGAGGTTTTGGAGCAGTGGCTTCTTCCTTGTTGAGTGGCCTTTCAGGTTATGACGATATAGGACTCGTTTTACTGTGGATATAGATACTTTTGTACCGGTTTCCTCCAGCATCTTCACAAGGTCCTTTGCTGTTGTTCTGGGATTGATTTGCACTTTTCGCACCAAAGTACGTTCATCTCTAGGAGACAGAATGCATCTCCATCCTGAGCGGTATGACGGCTGCGTGGTCCCATGGTGTTTGTACAGATGAATGTGGTACCTTCAGGTGTTTGGAAATTTCTCCCAAGGATGAACTAGACTTGTGGAGCTCTACATTATAATTTTCTTCTGAGGTTTTGGCTGATTTCTTTAGATTTTCCCACGATGTCAAGCAAACAGGCACTGATCTTGAAGGTAGGCCTTGAAATACATCCACAGGTACACCTCCAATTGACTCAAATTATGTCAATTAAGCCAATCATTTTCTGGAATTTTCCAAGCTGTTTAAAGGCACAGTCAACTTACTGCATGTTAACTTCTGACCCACTGGAATTGTGATACAGTGAATTATAAGTGAAATAATCTGTCTGTAAACAATTGTTGGAAAAATGACTTGTGTCATGCACAAGGTAGATGTCCTAACCGACTTGCCAAAACCAGTTTGTTAAGAACAAATTTGTGGAGTGGTTGAAAAATGAGTTTTAATGACTCCAACCTAAGTGTATGTAAACTTCCGACTTCAACTGTATGTGTACCTCGAGCAGTAGTCTTGGTATGCTTTTTTTTATGGATGCCTTAAATGTGCATATGCTCGTATCTGATGTGAACACACGCACACCTGTCCCTTTAGGTAACAATGGTCAGATCCAGCTGTGGCAGTTCCTGTTGGAGCTGTTGACGGATAAGGATGCTAGAGACTGTATCTCCTGGGTGGGAGAGGAGGGAGAGTTCAAACTCAACCAGCCTGAACTGGTGGCACAGAAATGGGGCCAACGCAAGAACAAGCCCACCATGAACTATGAGAAACTCAGCCGAGCGCTCAGGTATGTCAATCTGCCAGTTTCTCTCCCTTTTCCTCTAACATTTTCGTTGCACAATTTCAGGCACTCGTGACTTGTTCCCTTACCTTGAACTTTCAAGTCATGTCGTTTTAATTTCGGACAATTTTCTCAGGTATTACTACGACGGGGACATGATCAGCAAGGTGCAGGGCAAGCGCTTCGTCTACAAGTTTGTGTGCGACCTGAGGACTTTGATTGGCTACAGCGCTGCTGAGCTCAACAACCTGGTGACTGAGTGTGAGCAGAAGAAGCTGGCCCGCATTCAGCTGCACGGGATTGGCCAGCCCATCACCACGGTGACACTGGCCACCTCAGCACAGGACAGCTGAGGGGGAAGGGCATGGGGCTCCATGACTGCCCCAGGTAGAAGTTGCCCACTGGCACAAATCTAGGATCAGATTACTGTGACCAGGCCTAAGCGTTACATTAATAGGTGGAAATGATGAACAGACTTTAGATCCATGTCTATGGGCAACTTCGTCCTTTTCCTTTTGGTTTGATTGGGGAGGTTGTTTTCTTATTTTAACCAGGGAAGAGATGCTTGTTGGAGGGAGTGTGTGTGTATATGAGTGTCTGAGAGGTGGAGTGTGTTTGTGTATGCTGGAAAATCAAATGAGCTTTGCATTTTTTGTTCCTTTATCTGTAGCTTAGTATAGTTTCCATTGTATATACCGGTACTCCATGTTTTTGATAGCCACAAGGGCAGTGTATTTTCATATTTTCCATTTATAAAAGGACCAGTTTTGTATTTTATTTGAAGCTTTTTTCCTCCTAATGAGTTGGACCTTTATCGTCCACCAGGGGAAATAAAGTGGCAGATGTTTTCCTAAGGACTGAGTCTGTCCTTGATCCAACAGCTCCAATGCAGAGCCACAAAATTGCATGTAGGTGTATTCTATTATGCTCATTCAAGCGAGACCCCGATGTAGATCCTAAAAAAAACTGTTGGTGGGGGGACCCTACACATAGTCTGTCTATAGGCAGAACTGCTCCAGTACACGTAGTCTGGCTATAGGCAGAACTGCTCCAGTACACGTAGTCTGTCTATAGGCAGAACTGCTCCAGTACACGTAGTCTGTCTATAGGCAGAACTGCTCCAGTACACGTAGTCTGTCTATAGGCAGAACTGCTCCAGTACACGTAGTCTGGCTATAGGCAGAACTGCTCCAGTACACGTAGTCTGTCTATAGACAGAACTGCTCCAGTACACGTAGTCTGGCTATAGGCAGAACTGCTCCAGTACACGTAGTCTGGCTATAGGCAGAACTGCTCCAGTACACGTAGTCTGTCTATAGGCAGAACTGCTCCAGTACACGTAGTCTGTCTATAGGCAGAACTGCTCCAGTACACGTAGTCTGTCTATAGGCAGAACTGCTCCAGTACACGTAGTCTGGCTATAGGCAGAACTGCTCCAGTACACGTAGTCTGTCTATAGACAGAACTGCTCCAGTACACGTAGTCTGTCTATAGGCAGAACTGCTCCAGTACACGTAGTCTGGCTATAGGCAGAACTGCTCCAGTACACGTAGTCTGTCTATAGGCAGAACTGCTCCAGTACACGTAGTCTGTCTATAGGCAGAACTGCTCCAGTACACGTAGTCTGTCTATAGGCAGAACTGCTCCAGTACACGTAGTCTGTCTATAGGCAGAACTGCTCCAGTACACATAGTCTGTCTATATTCAGAACTGCTCCAGTACACGCAGTCTGTCTATAGGCAGAACTGCTCCAGTACACGCAGTCTGTCTATAGGCAGAACTGCTCCAGTACACGCAGTCTGTCTATAGGCAGAACTGCTCCAGTACACGTAGTCTGTCTATAGGCAGAACTGCTCCAGTACACGTAGTCTGGCTATAGGCAGAACTGCTCCAGTACACGTAGTCTGGCTATAGGCAGAACTGCTCCAGTACACGTAGTCTGGCTATAGGCAGAACTGCTCCAGTACACGTAGTCTGTCTATAGGCAGAACTGCTCCAGTACACGCAGTCTGTCTATAGGCAGAACTGCTCCAGTACACGTAGTCTGTCTATAGGCAGAATTGCTCCAGTACACGTAGTCTGTCTATAGGCAGAACTGCTCCAGTACACGCAGTCTGTCTATAGGCAGAACTGCTCCAGTACACGTAGTCTGTCTATAGGCAGAACTGCTCCAGTACACGTAGTCTGTCTATAGGCAGAACTGCTCCAGTACACGCAGTCTGTCTATAGGCAGAACTGCTCCAGTACACATAGTCTGTCTATAGGCAGAACTGCTCCAGTACACGTAGTCTGTCTATAGGCAGAACTGCTCCAGTACACGTAGTCTGTCTATAGGCAGAACTGCTCCAGTACACGTAGTCTGTCTATAGGCAGAACTGCTCCAGTACACGTAGTCTGTCTATAGGCAGAACTGCTCCAGTACACGTAGTCTGTCTATAGGCAGAACTGCTCCAGTACACGTAGTCTGGCTATAGGCAGAACTGCTCCAGTACACGTAGTCTGGCTATAGGCAGAACTGCTCCAGTACACGTAGTCTGTCTATAGACAGAACTGCTCCAGTACACGTAGTCTGGCTATAGGCAGAACTGCTCCAGTACACGTAGTCTGGCTATAGGCAGAACTGCTCCAGTACACGTAGTCTGGCTATAGGCAGAACTGCTCCAGTACACGTAGTCTGTCTATAGACAGAACTGCTCCAGTACACGTAGTCTGTCTATAGGCAGAACTGCTCCAGTACACGTAGTCTGTCTATAGGCAGAACTGCTCCAGTGTAATGCGTATGCATGCATACATGCACACCACTCAGGTGGGTTCTAATGTTTTTCCTATATGACCAGGATTCAAGCTCTGTCATGACCACACACAGATTCAACACCAGATATTTGTATGTACATTCAACATTTTATTGATGGGATAGTGTAGAAAGCGTTTTCTCAGTCTAAGCAAATGATTTGTATAGGTACACAGAAAGTCACAGAATGAACAAATGAAACCACTAACCCCTGGAGATACCCTGTACAAGTATCCTTGATAACACCAAAACATTTACCTGATTTAAGAGCTTCAGTTTGTGTGTAGGGAGGGAGTGTAGTAATATGTAGATCTGTGGCATAATTGCACAATATGAATGTCACATTCATGTCTATTGGAGGCTCCATTTTGGGTATGGGGAATGTCTCATCTACTACGGCCTCAATACTGATCCCAGATCTGGGGTGCGTTCAGCTCGGTGAAACATTCAGAATGTTGCAGATGGAAATGTAACACAAAACTACCTGACAGAATGACATCTGTTCCACATAACACATTTATATCTGAAAGTCCTGTGCAGTTGCTCCTTTCTGAACAGTGTCCCTGTATTTTGCCTCACGCACTTTGTCCCAAGATCAATATAACTAGTCGGAGATCAGTATTTCTTTAGCCTCTGCTTTTAAAGCCAGGATGTCTGAGACATGAGAGATTTGACAAAACAAGCAAGAGGGGGATATCCACCACAGAACAAGAACAGTTTTTCTTATCTTTCCTTGGTTGTTTGATACATGTACATCAATAAGGGATCTTAGCTTTCACCTGGTCAGTCTATGTCATGGAAAAATAGTGTATGTTCTGTGTGAGACATTGTGGAGGGAATAAGTGTTTGATGATTAGAATGTACAAATCTGACACACACAATCCCCCCTCTCTCTCTCTCAATTCAACATAGTTCACACACCAAGCCGACAGCATGGATAGAGAGGAGCAGGGCTGGTTGTGGTCTATGGGATAGACAGAGGAAAGGAGAGATCGAAAGAGAGCCTGAACGCCTGAGAAAGAAAACATAATAATGATATCGGTTTCCATTAATGATGTTCACAGACTATATAGGAATGAGGAAAGATGGGGTGGAATGATGAATGGAGCTGAAACAATTCCTCGTCGTGGAATATTTAAGGGACATAAACCAACAAACAGCAGTAACATCAGTAACACCCAGACTAAATGAAACAGATCGACTTCCTTTCAGATACTATTACACGTCATTATATTAGCTACATGTAGATAGAGATAATTAGGTCCATGTAGGTAACAGAGCGAGGAAGGGGCTGGAAACAAAGGAGAGCACAGGTTCTGTTTAAAGATTGTCGCAGTGACAACAAAGCGGACCAGATTCTAAATACTTTTTTTTCTCCTCTCTTCATATCACAAGATCACAAAGAAGACACAGAAAATGTACAATCCTGCTAAAAGTCTATATGAGAGGCCCAGTCCTGCGACAGGAGCCAGCTTCTCTACGTATATCTGGCATCAATATCACCATGCACTACATATAGTTACAGCTAGTTTTTTCTGCCTTATTTCAATACATTACGCACAAAATAAAAACATTCAATATTTCTTTGCCTTTTACATATTTCTGATGTATTAGTTATATATTTTTGTTTTTTTATAAATTTTTCTGGAAAAAAAACCTGAAACGCTTGTGGTATAATCCCACAGAGAGGAGCTCAGGGCAGACTGAGCCCCTCCTCCCTTGTGGTATAATCCCACAGAGAGGAGCTCAGGGCAGACTGAGCCCCTCCTCCCTTGTGATATAATCCCACAGAGAGGAGCTCAGGGCAGACTGAGCCCCTCCTCCCTTGTGGTATAATCCCACAGAGAGGAGCTCAGGGCAGACTGAGCCCCTCCTCCCTTGTGGTATAATCCCACAGAGAGGAGCTCAGGGCAGACTGAGCCCCTCCTCCCTTGTGGTATAATCCCACAGAGAGGAGCTCAGGGCAGACTGAGCCCCTCCTCCCTTGTGGTATAATCCCACAGAGAGGAGCTCAGGGCAGACTGAGCCCCTCCTCCCTTGTGATATAATCCCACAGAGAGGAGCTCAGGGCAGACTGAGCCCCTCCTCCCTTGTGGTATAATCCCACAGAGAGGAGCTCAGGGCAGACTGAGCCCCCCTCCTCCCTTGTGGTATAATCCCACAGAGAGGAGCTCAGGGCAGACTGAGCCCCTCCTCCCTTGTGGTATAATCCCACAGAGAGGAGCTCAGGGCAGACTGAGCCCCTCCTCCCTTGTGGTATAATCCCACAGAGAGGAGCTCAGGGCAGACTGAGCCCCTCCTCCCTTGTGGTATAATCCCACAGAGAGGAGCTCAGGGCAGACTGAGCCCCTCCTCCCTTGTGATATAATCCCACAGAGAGGAGCTCAGGGCAGACTGAGCCCCTCCTCCCTTGTGGTATAATCCCACAGAGAGGAGCTCAGGGCAGACTGAGCCCCTCCTCCCTTCGCTAGTGTTAAGAGCTGTTATGTCATCACTAAACACAGCACAGCTGTCATCTGAGAGAGAGGGAGGGGAGAAGAGTGCGTGGGAGAGATGGAGGGGGAGGGGAGAGTGCGTCAGAGTGAGTGAGGAAGAGGCAGGAAGATTGCAGGGATATTTGGGGCCTCTGTTTCACCCTCTTAGACCTGCGAGTGCTATCCTGAGGGGGAGGGCTCACCCACAGATAGACGGACAGATGAATCAATCAATGAGCTTCTCTGTTCTGTACAAACACTACAGGATATTATAGAAAAATATGCAGGTGAGTGAGGATATCCTTGTCTGACCAATAGCAGCTATGAATGTTGATGTGCTGCACTTTACGAGGAAAGGATGAAGGGTGAGTGTGGCTAGGTTGTATTTCAGCCCCCAGCTCCTTGGCACCACCCCTGGATAGCTGGAAGTAATATGACTACAACTATTTCAAACCAAATTCATTCTAGATTTTTCTGGCACTTCAGTCATACTGGTTTTACCTACTCAGTCCTTTCAGATCCATTGACAGCAATAGAGTAAGAGTTAGAAGGGTTTATGGACCAAAATGGTACGGGCCCTAGGTGTGAGGGGTTTATGGACCAAAATGGAACGGGCCCTAGGTGTGAGGGGTTTATGGACCAAAATGGAACGGGCCCTAGGTGTGAGGGGTTTATGGACCAAAATGGAACGGGCCCTAGGTGTGAGGGGTTTATGGACCAAAATGGAACGGGCCCTAGGTGTGAGGGGTTTATGGACCAAAATGGAATGGGCCCTAGGTGTGAGGGGTTTATGGACCAAAATGGAACAGGCCCTAGGTGTGAGGGGTTTATGGACCAAAATGGAACGGGCCCTAGGTGTGAGGGGTGAAAGGAAGTTCAGGGTCTGGGAGGGGTCAACGGGTAGCTCCTTAGTTCTGCATCTGTTCGAAGAACTTGTAGGTGGGGTTCTCATAGCCATTCTGCTGCATCTTGGACAGGTGACGCTCCTCTGGGGTCACTGCAGCATCCACCTGCAACACACACACCAGGTTAACACACAGGTACAGAACACCAACACACACACCAGGTTAACACACAGGTACAGAACACCAACACACACACCAGGTTAACACACACACACACACACACCAGGTTAACACACACACACACCAGGTTAACACACACACACACCAGGTTAACACACAGGTACAGAACACCAACACACACACACACCAGGTTAACACACAGGTACAGAACACCAACACACACACACACCAGGTTAACACACAGGTACAGAACACCAACACACACACCAGGTTAACACACAGGTACAGAACACCAACACACACACACACCAGGTTAACACACAGGTACAGAACACCAATACACACACCAGGTTAACACACAGGTACAGAACACCAACACACACACACACCAGGTTAACACACAGGTACAGAACACCAACACACACACACACACTAGGTTAACACACAGGTACAGAACACCAACACACACACACACCAGGTTAACACACAGGTACAGAACACCAACACACACACACACCAGGTTAACACACAGGTACAGAACACCAACACACATACACACCAGGTTAACACACAGGTACAGAACACCAACACACATACACACCAGGTGAACACACAGGTACAGAACACCAACACACATACACACCAGGTTAACACACAGGTACAGAACACCAACACACACACACCAGGTTAACACACAGGTACAGAACACCAACACACACACCAGGTTAACACACAGGTACAGAACACCAACACACACACACACCAGGTTAACACACAGGTACAGAACACCAACACACACACACACCAGGTTAACACACAGGTACAGAACACCAACACACACACCAGGTTAACACACAGGTACAGCACACCAATACACACACCAGGTTAACACACAGGTACAGAACACCAACACACACACCAGGTTAACACACAGGTACAGAACACCAACACACACACACACACCAGGTTAACACACAGGTACAGAACACCAACACACACACACACCAGGTTAACACACAGGTACAGAACACCAACACACACACCAGGTTAACACACAGGTACAGAACAACAATACACACACCAGGTTAACACACAGGTACAGAACACCAACACACACACCAGGTTAACACACAGGTACAGAACACCAACACACACACACACCAGGTTAACACACAGGTACAGAACACCAACACACACACACACCAGGTTAACACACAGGTACAGAACACCAACACACACACACACCAGGTTAACACACAGGTACAGAACACCAACACACATACACACCAGGTTAACACACAGGTACAGAACACCAACACACATACACACCAGGTTAACACACAGGTACAGAACACCAACACACATACACACCAGGTGAACACACAGGTACAGAACACCAACACACACACCAGGTTAACACACAGGTACAGAACACCAACACACACACCAGGTTAACACACAGGTACAGAACACCAACACACACACACCAGGTTAACACACAGGTACAGAACACCAACACACACACCAGGTTAACACACAGGTACAGAACACCAACACACACACCAGGTTAACACACAGGTTAACACACAGGTACAGAACACCAACACACACACCAGGTTAACACACAGGTACAGAACACCACCACACACACACCAGGTTAACACACAGGTACAGAACACCAACACACACACCAGGTTAACACACACACACACACCAGGTTAACACACAGGTACAGAACACCAACACACACACCAGGTTAACACACACACACACACCAGGTTAACACACAGGTACAGAACACCAACACACACACCAGGTTAACACACAGGTACAGAACACCAACACACACACACCAGGTTAACACACAGGTACAGAACACCAACACACACACCAGGTTAACACACAGGTACAGAACACCAACACACACACACACCAGGTTAACACACAGGTACAGAACACCAACACACACACCAGGTTAACACACAGGTACAGAACACCACCACACACACACCAGGTTAACACACAGGTACAGAACACCAACACACACACCAGGTTAACACACACACACACACCAGGTTAACACACAGGTACAGAACACCAACACACACACACACACACCAGGTTAACACACAGGTACAGAACACCACACACACACACACACCAGGTTAACACACAGGTACAGAACACCAACACACACACACACCAGGTTAACACACAGGTACAGAACACCAACACACACACACACCAGGTTAACACACAGGTACAGAACACCAACACACACACACACCAGGTTAACACACAGGTACAGAACACCAACACACACACACACCAGGTTAACACACAGGTACAGAACACCAACACACACACACACCAGGTTAACACACAGGTACAGAACACCAACACACACACCAGGTTAACACACAGGTACAGAACACCAACACACACACACACACCAGGTTAACACACAGGTACAGAACACCAACACACACACACACCAGGTTAACACACAGGTACAGAACACCAACACACACACACACCAGGTTAACACACAGGTACACACCAGGTTAACACACAGGTACAGAACACCAACACACACACACACACCAGGTTAACACACAGGTACAGAACACCAACACACACCAGGTTAACACACAGGTACAGAACACCAACACACACACCAGGTTAACACACAGGTACAGAACACCAACACACACACCATGTTAACACACAGGTACAGAACACCAACACACACAGGTACAGAACACCAACACACACACACACCAGGTTAACACACAGGTACAGAACACCAACACACACACCAGGTTAACACACAGGTACAGAACACCAACACACACACACACCAGGTTAACACACAGGTACAGAACACCAACACACACACCAGGTTAACACACAGGTACAGAACACCAACACACACACACACACACACACCAGGTTAACACACAGGTACAGAACACCAACACACACACACACCAGGTTAACACACAGGTACAGAACACCAACACACACACACACCAGGTTAACACACAGGTACAGAACACCAACACACACACACACACCAGGTTAACACACAGGTACAGAACACCAACACACACACACACACACCAGGTTAACACACAGGTACAGAACACCAACACACACACACACACACCAGGTTAACACACAGGTACAGAACACCAACACACACACACCAGGTTAACACACAGGTACAGAACACCAACACGCAGGCACAGAAAACATTCACCTCGATGATTCCGTGGTGGATGGAGGTATACTGCTTCTTCCTCAGCATAATCAGAGAGATGATGATGACTGTCGCTATGACAACCCCGCCCACCATCAGGCCGATGATGGCACCCTTGTTGGAGCCCACATCCTCAGCAAAGAACACCTGGTAATAATCAATACAACACCTATCAATCAACCTGGAGGTGTTGAGTGTTTCTGCAGTTATATACTATATATATCACTATATTGTGAAGGCAACATTATTTACCAGTCTCAAATGCAAATGTTCCCATCATAAACATGTGAACTTGGGCTACTGAGCCAGTTTGTGAAACACATGTACCAGTGTATACTGTAGGTAATTTACTGGGTGTTGCCGTACCAGTTTGTGATACATATATATGAATATGTACCAGTGTATACTGTAGGTAATTTACTGGGTGTTACCGTACCAGTTTGTGATACATATATATGAATATGTACCAGTGTATACTGTAGGTAATTTACTGGGTGTTACCGTACCAGTTTGTGATACATATATATGAATATGTACCAGTGTATACTGTAGGTAATTTACTGGGTGTTGCCGTACCAGTTTGTGATACACATGTATGAATATGTACCAGTGTATACTGTAGCTAATTTACTGGGTGTTGCCGTACCAGTTTGTGATACACATGTATGAATATGTACCAGTGTATACTGTAGGTAATTTACTGGGTGTTGCCGTACCAGTTTGTGACACACATGTATGAATATGTACCAGTGTATACTGTAGGTAATTTACTGGGTGTTGCCGTACCAGTTTGTGATACACATGTATGAATATGTACCAGTGTATACTGTAGGTAATTTACGGGGTGTTGCCGTACCAGTTTGTGATACACATGTATGAATATGTACCAGTGTATACTGTAGGTAATTTACGGGGTGTTGCCGTACCAGTTTTTGATGATGCACTTCATAGCTGGCGCTTTGCCGCTCCTCCTTCTCCACCCGCACCTCAGGAACCTCCTCAGGCTTCAGAGCAGACACTGGGCACAGTGAGGGACAGCATCCAAACATCATCAGAGACCTACACAAGCATAACCCAAACCACAAACATGCCAATACAGTAGAAACACAATCATATACACACTTACCAGGCCGAGTGGGCAGACCTCTATCTGGGACTGGACGAGCATCAACAGGATCAACTGTTTTAACAGAGGAAACACTCACGGACTAAAAGCTTTAGACCAATTTAATGGATAATGCATGTGTATTGCTGTGGTTTCGTTAGGCTGTGTGTTAAGGCTGGTTGTGAGAGTGTGTGTTGTGTGTGTGTTACCGTGGTTGTCAGTGTTGGGCTGATTGAAGCTCTCTGGGTGGATGAAGCCCAGTCGATCCAGGCCCATGCCAGGGTCCAGAGGGGCAGAGCTGTAAGCCTGGTCGGGCATCAGGGCATCGTTTCCATAGCTCACCCTGCCATCACTCTACAAACACAGGATACACATTACTGACTTTCTATCTGTGTGTGGGTTTGTGAGATAGGAGAGATTGTACTATTTTTATGAGCAAGAGTGTGCGTGCCTGTGTATGTGTGAAACTCACCCTCCCATCGCTCTGCAGAGATGAGACTTGCTGAGACAGCTCTGACTGAACCCTCTGCATCAGGACAGCTACACACAGACAGAGAGAGAGAGGCAGAAAGGAAAAAACATCATCTGTACAATATCTCAGTAATAACACAGCCCAGCACGACACAGTGTATAGACTGAATAATATCATGACACGGCAGTATATGGGAAGGTGTAGGGCGACACTCACAAACTTGGTCTTGGATTTCATTGGTCACGCTGGGCACCTTGTAGAGCAGCCCCAGGGATTGGTTCATCCTCTCGTCAATCACACGCAGGTGGGTCATCACCTAAAGGCCAGAAGGGCAAAGTTCAGAGGTCAAAGGAGTTACACAGGACACAGAGGGGCTTGTGGGTAGTGTAGGGTGGTTGAACGGTGAGCTTAGGGGTTTGTGCGTAGTGTAGTGTATTATAGTGGTTGGGGTACCTGGGGTCGGATCTGAGCAGCCTTTTTGGGGTCCACCATGCGGACGTGCTCGTAGTGTTTCAGGGTGTGTTGTCTGTCCTTCTGTTCTGCACGGACATACTTCTTCAACAGGCCAAGCACCTGACGAGGCTGAGAGACAGAGAGAGACAAGGGGATGAGGTACGGAGGGACAGCAGGATGGGACACAGAGAGAGAGAGAGGCGGGGGGGGGATGGGACACAGAGAGAGAGAGAGAGGCGGGGGGATGGGACACAGAGAGAGAGAGACAAGGGGATGAGGTACAGAGGGAGAGCAGGATGGGACAGAGAGAGAGAGAGGCGGGGGGATGGGACACAGAGAGAGAGAGAGGCGGGGGGATGGGACACAGAGAGAGAGAGAGAGAGGGGGGGGATGGGACACAGAGAGAGAGAGAGACGGGGGGATGGGACACAGAGAAGAGAGACGGGGGGATGGGACACAGAGAAGAGAGAGGGGGGGGATGGGACACAGAGAAGAGAGACGGGGGGATGGGACACAGAGAGAGAGAGAGGCGGGGGGATGGGACACAGAGAGAGAGAGGGGGGGGATGGGACACAGAGAGAGAGAGAGATGGGGGGATGGGACACAGAGAGAGAGAGACGGGGGGATGGGACACAGAGAGAGGGAGAGACGGGGGGGATGAGGTACAGAGGGACAGCAGGATGAGGGACAGAGAGAGAGACGGGGGGATGGGACACAGAGAGAGAGAGACGGGGGATGGGACACAGAGAGAGAGAGAGGCGGGGGGATGGGACACAGAGAGAGAGAGAGGCGGGGGGATGAGGTACAGAGGGACAGCAGGATGAGGGACAGAGAGAGAGAGACGGGGATGGGACACAGAGAGAGAGAGAGGCGGGGGATGGGAGAGAGAGAGAGAGGCAGGGGGATGGGACACAGAGAGAGAGAGAGACGGGGGGATGGGACACAGAGAGAGAGAGAGACGGGGGGGGATGGGACACAGAGAGAGAGAGAGGCGGGGGGATGGGACACAGAGAGAGGCGGGGGGGATGGGACACAGAGAGAGAGAGAGAGGCGGGGGGATGGGACACAGAGAGACAGAGAGAGAGAGAGGCGGGGGATGGGACACAGAGAGAGAGAGAGACGGGGGGGATGGGACACAGAGAGAGAGAGAGGCGGGGGGGATGGGACACAGAGAGAGGCGGGGGATGGGACACAGAGAGAGAGAGAGAGGGGGGGGATGGGACACAGAGAGACAGAGAGAGAGAGAGGCGGGGGATGGGACACAGAGAGAGAGAGAGACGGGGGGATGGGACACAGAGAGAGAGAGGCGGGGGGATGGGACACAGAGAGAGAGAGACGGGGGGATGGGACACAGAGAGAGAGAGAGGCGGGGGGGGATGGGACACAGAGAGAGAGAGAGAGGGGGATGGGACACAGAGAGAGAGAGAGACGGGGGGGATGAGGTACAGAGGGACAGCAGGATGGGACACAGAGAAGAGAGGGGGGGGGATGGGACACAGAGAGAGAGAGACGGGGGGATGGGACACAGAGAGAGAGACGGGGGGATGGGACACAGAGAGAGAGAGGCGGAGGGGATGGGACACAGAGAGAGAGAGACGGGGGGATGGGACACAGAGAAGAGAGGCGGGGGGATGGGACACAGAGAGAGAGAGAGGCGGGGGGGATGGGACACAGAGAGAGAGAGAGAGGCGGGGGGATGGGACACAGAGAGAGAGAGAGGCGGGGGAAGGGACACAGAGAGAGAGAGAGGCGGGGTGGATGGGACACAGAGAGAGAGAGAGACGGGGGGATGGGACACAGAGAGAGAGAGACTGGGGGATGGGACACAGAGAGAGAGAGACGGGGGGATGGGACACAGAGAGAGAGAGACGGGGGGATGGGACACAGAGAGAGAGAGACGGGGGGATGGGACACAGAGAGAGAGAGACGGGGGGATGGGACACAGAGAGAGAGAGACAGGGGGATGGGACACAGAGAGAGAGAGAGACGGGGGGGATGGGACACAGAGAGAGAGAGAGACGGGGGGATGGGACACAGAGAGAGAGAGAGACGGGGGGGGATGGGACACAGAGAGAGAGAGAGAGGGGGGATGGGACACAGAGAGAGAGAGAGACGGGGGGGATGGGACACAGAGAGAGAGAGAGAGACGGGGGGGATGGGACACAGAGAGAGAGAGAGAGACGGGGGGATGGGACACAGAGAGAGAGAGACGGGGGGATGGGACACAGAGAGAGAGAGACGGGGGGATGGGACACAGAGAGAGAGAGACGGGGGGGATGGGACACAGAGAGAGAGAGAGACGGGGGGATGGGACACAGAGAGAGAGAGAGACGGGGGGATGGGACACAGAGAGAGAGACGGGGGGATGGGACACAGAGAGAGAGAGAGACGGGGGGATGGGACACAGAGAGAAAGAGACGGGGGGATGGGACACAGAGAGAAAGAGACGGGGGGATGGGACACAGAGAGATTGAGACGGGGGGATGGGACACAGAGAGAAAGAGACGGGGGGGGATGGGACACAGAGAGAAAGAGACGGGGGGGGATGGGACACAGAGAGAAAGAGACGGGGGATGGGACACAGAGAGAGAGAGACGGGGGGATGGGACACAGAGAGAGAGAGACACGGGGGGATGGGACACAGAGAGAGAGAGACGGGGGGGGATGGGACACAGAGAGAGAGAGACGGGGGGGATGGGACACAGAGAGAGAGAGACGGGGGGATGGGACACAGAGAGAAAGAGACGGGGGGATGGGACACAGAGAGAAATTGAGACGGGGGGATGGGACACAGAGAGAGAGACGGGGGGGATGGGACACAGAGAGAGAGAGACGGGGGGATGGGACACAGAGAGAGAGAGACAGGGGGATGGGACACAGAGACGGGGGGATGGGACACAGAGACGGGGGATGGGACACAGAGAGAGGCGGGGGGATGGGACACAGAGAGAGAGAGAGACGTGGGGATGGGACACAGAGACAGGGGGTGAGGGACAGAGACAGGGGGTAAGGGACAGAGACAGGGGGTAAGGGACAGAGACAGGGGGTGAGGGACAGAGACAGGGGGGTGATGGACAGAGACAGGGGGGTGAGGGACAGAGACACAAAAAGTGTGTGCTTCATCTACCATAATAGCATCGCTATCCCAAAGAAAGGTAACATAGAACAACGTTTTAAACCACACAAAACCCAGGAAAGAGATTTTCCAACAAAGACTGACTTACAAAGAAGAAAGGAACAAGAACAAAACAACCAACTGGCAGCGCAGCAGTCAACTTTCACAAGGCCTGTGACCAACTGGCAGCGCAGCAGTCAACTTTCACAAGGCCTGTGACCAACTGGCAGCGCAGCAGTCAACTTTCACAAGGCCTGTGACCAACTGGCAGCGCAGCAGTCAACTTTCACAAGGCCTGTGACCAACTGGCAGCGCAAGCAGTCAACTTTCACAAGGCCTGTGACCAACTGGCAGCGCAGCAGTCAACTTTCACAAGGCCTGTGACCAACTGGCAGCGCAGCAGTCAACTTTCACAAGGCCTGTGACCAACTGGCAGCGCAGCGCAAGGCAGTCAAGTCAACTTTCACAAGGCCTGTGACCAACTGGCAACGCAGCAGTCAACTTTCACAAGGCCTGTGACCAACTGGCAAAGCAGTCAACTTTCACAAGGCCTGTGACCAACTGGCAGCGCAGCAGTCAACTTTCACAAGGCCTGTGACCAACTGGCAGCGCAGCAGTCAACTTTCACAAGGCCTGTGACCAACTGGCAGCGCAGCAGTCAACTTTCACAAGGCCTGTGACCAACTGGCAGCGCAGCAGTCAACTTTCACAAGGCCTGTGACCAAAGGGAGCGCAGCAGTCAACTTTCACAAGGCCTGTGACCACTGGCAAGGCCTCACAAGGCCTGTGACCAACTGGCAACGCAGCAGTCAACTTTCACAAGGCCTGTGACCAACTGGCAGCGCAGCAGTCAACTTTCACAAGGCCTGTGACCAACTGGCAGCGCAGCAGTCAACTTTCACAAGGCCTGTGACCAACTGGCAGCGCAGCAGTCAACTTTCACAAGGCCTGTGACCAACTGGCAGCGCAGCAGTCAACTTTCACAAGGCCTGTGACCAACGCAGCTCAACTTTCACAAGGCCTGTGACCGAGTCAACTTTCACAAGGCCTGTGACCAAAGGGAGCGCAGCAGTCAACTTTCACAAGGCCTTTGACCAACTGGCAGCGCAGCAGTCAACTTTCACAAGGCCTGTGACCAACTGGCAACGCAGCAGTCAACTTTCACAAGGCCTGTGACCAAAGGGAGGCGCAGCAGTCAACTTTCACAAGGCCTGTGACCAACTGGCAGCGCAGCAGTCAACTTTCACAAGGCCTGTGACCAACTGGCAGCGCAGCAGTCAACTTTCACAAGGCCTGTGACCAACTGGCAGCGCAGCAGTCAACTTTCACAAGGCCTGTGACCAACTGGCAGCGCAAGCAGTCAACTTTCACAAGGCCTGTGACCAACTGGCAGCGCAGCAGTCAACTTTCACAAGGCCTGTGACCAACTGGCAGCGCAGCAGTCAACTTTCACAAGGCCTGTGACCAAAGGGAGGCGCAGCAGTCAACTTTCACAAGGCCTGTGACCAACTGGCAGCGCAGCAGTCAACTTTCACAAGGCCTGTGACCAAAGGGAGGCGCAGCAGTCAACTTTCACAAGGCCTGTGACCAAAGGGAGGCGGCAACCATAGCCTCTTGTCGTGTGAGTAGTGCCCTCAGACCAGTGTTATTGCTAAGCATAAAAAGTTGTTCAAAGATGGGGAGATGATCAAGGAAGCATTTATTGAGGCTGCAGACTCACTGTTTGGGGATTTTAAGAATAAGGCTGAAATTATGGCTGCCATCAATTACATTCAGACAAGAAGATGTGAGGGAATAGCAGAGAACCTTGAGGATCAACTGAAGAAGGATACTGACAACTGCAAGTGTTATTCCCTCCAGTTTGACCAGTCCACAGATAATGGTAGATGTGGCAGTTATGCATTTCATCAGAATAGTAAACAAAAAAAGAAACCTCTCACTGTCAACTGCGTTTATTTTCAGCAAACTTAACATGTGTAAATATTTGTATGAACATAAGATTCAACAACTGAGACAAACTGAACAAGTTCCACAGACATGTGACTAACAGAAATGGAATAATGTATCCCTGAACAAAGGGAGGGTCAAAAGTAACAGTCAGTATCTGGTGTGGCCACCAACTGCATTAAGTACTGCAGTGCATCTCCTCCTCATGGACTGTACCAGACTTGCCAGTTCTTGCTGTGAGATGTTACCCCACTCGTCCACCAAGGCACCTGCAAGTTCCCAGACATTTCTGGGGGGAATGGCCTTAGCCCTCACCCTCCAATCCAAAAGGTCCCAAACGTGCTCAATGGGGGAGAGATCCGGGCTCTTCACTGGCCATGGCAGAACACTGACATTCCTGTCTTGCAGGAAATCACACACAGAACGAGCAGGATGGCTGGTGGCATTGTCATGCTGGAGGGTCATGTCAGGATGAGCCTGCAGGAAGGGTACCACATGAGGGAGGAGGATGTCTTCCCTGTAACGCACAGCGTTGAGATTGCCTGCATTGACAACGCTCATTCCTTCAACGATAAACGCGAATCCGACCATCACCCCTGGTGAGACAAAACCGCAACTCGTTGGTGAAGAGTGCTTTTTGCCAGTCCTGTCTGGTCCAGTGACGGAGTGTTTGTGCCCATAGGCGACTTTGTTGCCGGTGATATCTGGTGAGGACCTGCCTTACAACAGGCCTACAAGCCCTCAATCCAGCCTCTCTCAGCCTATTGCAGACAGTCTGAGCACTGGAGGGATTATGCGTTCCTGGTGTAACTCGGGTAGTTGTTGTTGCCATCCTGTACCTGTCCCGCAGGGGATGTTCAGATGTACCGATCCTGTGCAGGTGTTGTTAGACATGGTCTGCCACTGTGAGGACGATCAGCTGTCCGTCCTGTCTCCCTGTAGTGCTGTCTTAGGCGTCTCACAGTATGGACATTGCAATTTATTCCACAGGATTTTTACAAATTATCCTTGAAAGACAGGGTCCTGAAAAAGGGAAGTTTATTTTTTTGCTGAGTTTATTTGACAACATGAGTACAAATGAGGAACTACTCGCCATTTTGCCACTGAAAGGACATACAAGGGAGTTAGCAAACTCCATAAAAGCTTGAAAGATGTCTATCAAATTCCAACTGCCCTTTTGTAAGCTTGTTTCCATACTACCAATGGGGCACCTGCTATAGTAGGCCGCATCAGTGGGTTTGTTGCATTGTGCAAACAAGATGATTCTTTCCCGGACTTTCTTAGTTATCACTGCATAATTCATCAGTAAGCTTTGTGCGGGAAGATGTTAAACATGAAAGAGGTGATGGATGTTACCATGAAGATTGTGTGTTCTATTCGAGCAAGAAGCCTACAGCAGAGGCTATTTCACGCTCACTTAGAAGAGACTGGAGAGGAGCACACAGACCTGCTGCTGCACACGGATGTGCGGTGTCTGAGCCGAGGTACATTTTTAGGTTGATTCAGTGAGTTGTTGCCTGAAATCAAGGAGTTTCTCAAGGTCCCCAAACATGCAGAATATGCACAGCTCGAGGACACACAGTGGCTCCTGGATTGAGCTTTTGTCACTGACATAACTTACATGTTTAATGAATTAAAATGTAGAGCTACAAGGGAAAGGCAAACATGTCATCGACATGATCAGCTCTGTGAACACTTTTAAATGCAAACTACAACTGGTCACGAGAAATCTGCAACGTAAAAAGCTGTATTCAGAACGTCAGGGCAAGGATACAGCACAGCCTGACAGTAGACGCTTCGTGGAGCAAGTCCAGAGCACCTCATCTGAGTACGACAGTCATTTCACTGACTGCATCACTTGAGCCTATTGCCACTTATAAGTGCTTTCCGTTTGGCACAGACATAAATGTGGAAGTCATTGCCTCCAAAATGGGATCACTTTTTCAGTTGGACAACTATATGAGAAACTGAAAATGTCACCCTTCAAAATGACATTCAGCTGAAATCCAGGGCAACCACTGAGATGAAGGAAGAGTTCTGGGAGCTACTGCAGAGGAGAAGTATCCCAGCATAACAAGATGTGCTCTCAACTGATCAGCCCTTTTTTGGGTCAACCTACCTCTGTGAGTCTGCATTTTCTCACATGAAGATAATAAAGTCCAAGTACAGATCTACTATGAATGATGACCACCTTGTGTCCTGCATGAGACTGGCAACACGCTGCAGCCCTAACTATAAAAAACTACTTGCCTCAACCCAATGCCAAAAGTCACACAAAGGCAGGAAATGAAATTGGTTGCACTTGTGTGGAAACTGTGTTATTGGTCCACATTATATTTGGGTATCAAATAGGATTCATAGCAGCAGGTCAATACTCAGTGGTGTGCTGCGTTTCATAGATGTTGTTGGTTGGTTTAGATTTAGAGACTGGTAGATCTCATCAGACTGGCAAATTAAAAAGTAGATCTGACGTTAAAGAAGGTAGGGCACACCTGGTGTACAGTGTGTACTGAGTGTAATATGTGCATTATGCATGGTGAGAGGGTGTATCGATCACAGCAGGTTGATTGCACCTTAATTGGGGAGGACAGGCTCGCGGTAATGACTGGAGCAGAACAAGTGGAATTGTATCAAATACATCAAATTGAATCCATTCGCTCCATTCCAGCTGTTATTAAGAGCCGTCCTCCCCTCAGCAGCCTCCACTGGTGTACAGTGCATTGGGAAAGTATTCACTCGTTGACTTTTTCCAAATTGTATTACGTTACAGCCTTATTCTAAAATGGATTAAATATTTTTCTTTCTTCTCATCAATCTACACGTAATACCCCATAATGACAAAGCGAAAACAGTTTTATTTTAAAAATAAGAAACTGAAATACCTTATTTACATAAGTATTCAGACCCTTTAATATGAGACTCGAAATTGTGCTCAGGTGCATCCTGTTTCCATTGATCTTTCTTGAAATGTTTCTACAACTTCATTGGAGTCCACCTGTGGTAAATTCAATTGATTGGACATGATTTGGAAAGGCACACACCTGTCTATATAAGTTGACAGGGCATGTCAGAGCAAAAACCAAGCCATGAGGTCGAAGGAATTGTCCGTAGAGCTCCGAGACAGGATTGTGAAGGGGCATAGATCTGGGGAAGGGTACCAAAAACTTGAAGGTCTCCAAGAACACAGTGGCCTCCATCCTTCTTAAATGGAAGAAGAAAATCAAATCTAATTTATTTATATAGCCCTTCGTACATCAGCTGATATCTCAAAGTGCTGTACAGAAACCCAGCCTAAAACCCCAAACAGCAAGCAATGCAGGTGTAGAAGCACGAGTCAAGAGTCTTCCTAGAACTGGCTGGCCGCCCGGCCAAACTGAACAATCAGGGGAGAAGGGCCTTGGTCAGAGAGGTGACCAACAACCCAATGGTCACTCTGACAGAGCTCCAGAGTTCCTCTGTGGAGATGGGAGAACCTTCCAGAAGGAGAAACATCTCTGCAGCCCTCCACAAATCAGGTCTTTATGGTAGAGTGGCCTGGCGGAAGCCACTCCTCAGTAAAATGCACATGACAACCAGCTTGGAGTTTTCCCTAAAGGCACCTAAAGGACTCTGACTATGAGAAACAAGATTCTCTGGTTTGATGAAACCAAGATTGAACTCATTGGCCTGAATACTGAGGTGGTTATTTCTATATTATCAAATGAGGAGAGACAACCTTATCACACAAGTCAGAGTTATACTTAAACTAAATATTGAATCACTTATTAATAAGTGAATGATGTGAGTGCTCTGTAATAACGAGGCTGGTCAACCCAACACTCTTGACTGTTTGGTTAAAAGCCCTGACACACAGAATACAAAGATATTTTATAGCAAAGACACACACACACCCCTTAGTCTACATGACAAACAACAGGTATGAGAAAGGAGTATCCCCCAGCCAGAAAGCATTTGCCGTGAAGACTGTTCTTACATACCTGAGCCATCTCTCCCTGGTACCTTACATTACATAAACACCAACTCATTCTATGGAATGCATGCTGTAGGTTTTATCACCAAACCATTCGGAAATCAATTGTCAGCATTGAGCCTCAAAGGCTCCTCTCAGTTCACACAGACACAGATAAGCGAGTACTAATGGAACCCTGTTCTATTACATAAATGGTAGTATTATAACATCATCTTGTAATTTCTCCACCATAATGCTAAGCGCCACGTCTGAAAGAACCATTGCACCATCCCTACAGTGAGGCATCGTGGTGGCAGCATCATGCCGTGGGGATGTTTTTCCAGCATCAGGGACTGAAAGACTAGTCAGGATCAAGGGAAAGATGAACGGCGCAAAGTACAGAGAGATTCTTAATGAAAACTTTCTCCAGAGCGCTCCGGACCTCAGACTGGGGTGAAGGTTCACCTTCCAACAGGACAATGACCCTAAACACACAGCCAAGACAATGGAAGAGTGGCTTCGGGACAAGTCTCTGAATGTCCTTGAGTGGCCCAGGCAGAGCACAGACTTGAACCTGATCAAACATCTCTGGAGAAACCTGAAAATAGCTGTGCAGTGACGCTTCCCATCCAAGAGGATCTGCAGAGAAGAATGGGAGAAAAACTCCCCAAATACAGGTGTGACAAGCTTGTAGCGTCATACCCAAGAAGACCCGAGGCTGCCAAAGATGCTTTAACAATTTACTGAGTAAAGGGTCTGAATACTTATGTAAATGTGTTTTTTTTTTTTTATACATTTGCAAAAATGTCTAAAAACCGGTTTTTGCTTTGTCCTTATGTGGTATTGTGTGTAGATTGATGTGGGGGAAAAAACTATTCAATCCATTTTAGAATAAGGCTATAATGTAACAAAATGTTGAAAAAGTCAAGGGGTCTGAACACTCCCGAATGCACTGTGTATATGTACCCTGGGTGGGTTGGCCTGCAGGGAGCCGAGGTAGTTCTCCAGGGCCATGTGGCGGCGGCTGTTGAGCAGGGCCTCCACCCGGGCCATGTGGGTCTCCACCAGCTGCTGCCTCTCTCCTGCTGCCTCCTGCTCCAGGGCCTCCACCTTCTCCTGGAAGTGCTGCACACAAAAAAATTAACACACACTAGAATGCACTCACACACATACGCATGCACACACGCACGCACAAGGTAGTGTACCTGGATGACTGCCTTCTTGTCAGCGCGAGGGAGACTCTTGGCTTGTCTCTCTGCTTCCTCCCACTCTCTCATCACCTGGCGAGACACGTCAGTCACACATCAGAGGATTGTGGGTAGTGTAGTGAACTCCCTTATTGTCCATAGTTCACATCAGAGAAGGGACCCCTCTCCCCCATAAGTTCTCCCTCTTTCACAAACACACAGGCTAATTTTCTCTCTCACTCTCATACACACAGACCTGAGACATCCTCTCGCGGTGCTTGGCCTCCAGACTCTCCTTGGCCTGCTGGAAGTTGGCGTGTTCGCTGTCGTCTCCGGGAGACTCCAGGTAACGGTCCACCGCGCCAGGGGGGGAGGGGGCCGTGGTAGGCACTGGGAGAGGAGGAAGAAAAAGCGATAGAGGGGAGAGGAGGAAGGGGATTTCCACAAAAGGGTCCAAAGGTAACTGTTTGATCACTCAAAGGTTAAACAGCGGCATATCCTCCTCCCACATTTCTACCTTATTGTCACTGTAATCTGAAACTATACTAAGACTAAGGGTCTGAACACACAGACAGGTAGACCTGGCAGTCAGGTAGAGAGACAGGTCAACCACACAGACAGACCTGGCAGTCAGGTAGAGAGACAGGTCAAACACACAGACAGACAGACAGACAGACCTGGCAGACAGGTAGAGAGACATGTCAAACACACAGACAGACCTGGCAGTCAGGTAGAGAGACAGGTCAAACACACAGACAGACCTGGCAGACAGGTAGAGAGACAGGTCAACCACACAGACAGACCTGGCAGACAGGTAGAGAGACAGGTCAACCACACAGACAGACCTGGCAGACAGGTAGAGAGACAGGTCAACCACACAGACAGACAGGTAGACCTGGCAGTCAGGTAGAGAGACAGGTCAACCACACAGACAGACAGGTAGACCTGGCAGTCAGGTAGAGAGACAGGTCAACCACACAGACAGACAGGTAGACCTGGCAGTCAGGTAGAGAGACAGGTCAACCACACAGACAGACAGGTAGACCTGGCAGTCAGGTGTAGAGAGACAGGTCAACCACAGAGACAGACAGGTAGACCTGGCAGTCAGGTAGAGAGAGACAGGTCAACCACAGAGACAGACAGGTAGACCTGGCAGTCAGGTAGAGAGAGACAGGTCAACCACAGAGACAGACAGGTAGACCTGGCAGTCAGGTAGACAGACCGGTCAACCACACAGACAGACAGGTAGACCTGGCAGACAGGTGAACCACACAGACAGAAAGACAGACAGGTGAACCAGACAGAAAGACAGACAGGTAGAGACAGGTCAACCACACACACAGACAGGTAGAGAGACAGGTCAACCACACAGAGAGAGGTAGGTAGAGAGACAGGTCGGCCACACAGAAAGACAGGTCAGCCACAGACAGACAGATCAACCACACAGACCGAAAGACAGACAGGTAGAGAGACAGGTCAACCACACAGACAGGTAGAGAGACAGGTCAACCACACAGACAGGTAGAGAGACAGGTCAAACACACAAAGACAGGTAGACCTGGCAGACAGGTGGAGAGACAGGTCAACCACACAGACAGACAGGTAGAGAAACAGGTCAGCCACACAGACAGACAGGTAGAGAGACAGGTCAACAACACAAAGACAAGTAAACCTGGAAGACAGGTGGAGAGACAGGTCAACCGCACAGACAGACAAACCTTGACATTTTTTTGTGTGTGTGTGTATGCATGTACGAGATAAGGGAGACTGGAAATTCTGCCTAGTCAGGATCAGGGTAGGCGTGCTTAACTGCGCGGAAAGTGCCGGAAAAGAGTGGAACAGCCAGGCTGGGGCTGGGAAACAAGCAGAGACTCAACCAACTGACATACGCACGAACACACACACACACACACACACACTTAGAGAGACACTGCTGCTGTTAGGTTAAACCGGTTAGAACATCAAGTCATTAACCCACTGCCAGGTCAGGCCACCATAAATCACCAGACAAACACTGTCACACACACACAATGTTATTGAGTTGGTTAGTGAGTGATGGAGTGAGTCAGAGAATCGTTGCAAAAGCAGAAGAGTGAGTGAGTGAGTGAGTTGGCTATTTTCCACCAGTGACATTCTCTGCTAATGTCGGCGCAGATACTTCCTAATATCTTGTCCGTTTCTTGATTAGGTCATTATACATAGGTTTTTTTATTTTTTTATATCAGAATGACCTAATTGAAAGGTCAACCTCTGTCTGTACCAAGCCACCTGTTCACCCAATAGAGCAGACTATTTTGTTCGGAACACTCTGCACTTCCCTAAAACCTGAGATGGATCCAGACCCTCAAGGTTTGTTGCAGTAAAACAGTCTTAGCTATCCAGAGTATTGGTTCATCTGTAATAACTACTATTGGAGGGAAATGAAAGATCAACACATTTCGTAAAAGGCTGTGCATGTTATTGACCTTCCACCACCTAAGAGTGGCAGAAAATCTCTAATGAAATTCAATGAAAACTTAAGTCATTGACAAATATGATGCAAAATTTACACTGAACAAAAATATCAAAACAACATATAAAGTGTTGGTCCCATGTTTCATTAACTGAAATAAAAGGTCCCATAAATGTTCCATACGCACAAAAAGCTTATTTCGCTCACATTTTGTGCACAAATGTGTTTACATCCCTGTTAGTGAGCATTTCTCCTTTGCCAAGATAATCCATCCACCCGACAGGTGTTTTATATCAAGAAGCTGATTAAACAGCATGATCATTATGCAGGTGCACCTTGCGCTGGGGACAAATACCACTCAAATGTGCAGTTTTGTCACACAACACAATGCCACAGACGTGTCAAGTTTTGAGGGAGAGGCCATTGAAGAGGAATGGGACAACAGTCTGATAAACTCTATTCAAATAATATGTGCCGCTCTGCATGAGGCAAATGATGGTCACACCAGATACTGACTGCTTTTCTGATTCACGCATCTACATTTAGTTTTTTAAGTATCTGTGACCAATAAAATGGATATCTGTATTCCCAGTCATGTGAAATCGATAGATTAAAGCCTAATGAATTTATTTAAATTGACTGATTTCCTTATATGAACTGTAACTCAGTAAAATCTTTGAAATTGTTGCATGTTGTTTTTATATTTTTGTTCAGTATAGAACTGAAACATCTTCCCCTTTCAGAGTAGGTAGTACATCACTTGTGCTTCAAGTGTCTAAGAGCCATCAGACAGACAGGTAGACTGTGTTAGACAGACAGACAGCTCAGAGGCAGACAGCTCAGAAGCAGACAGCAGGGGTTATAGTCCCCAAGGCAAGGGGCCTAGAGGTCCATATCGGGGGTCCAGTCCAGGGACTTACACACACTGGTGCTGCAGACAGACAGGCAGTACTCCTCTGAGTCAAAGTTATTCCGGTTGCCCCCACACCCTCCAAAGAGGAAGGGGGCACAGGTGCCCTTCTCTGGCACGAAGTACCAACGCTCCAGAATGGCATGGCACGGGCCCGACTCAGCACGCGCCCAACACACCTCTGAGAAAGACACACACTCTTAAAACACACACTCACACACACTGGGTGTGTTTACACAGTATGTTCAAACATACACACATCTTCTCCACCTTTGAAACCTCTCCACAAATCCTTGGAGAAAAACAAACAAACAAGTAATCATCTCTTTCAATCCATGGCTTGTTCTTACCTCTGACAACTTCCTCAACCGACTCAGTGGTGGTCGTGGTGGTGGTTGTCATGGCGATGTTGGAGGTGCCTTCACCACTGTCCCGTTCATCGGTCACGTCATCCTCATCGTCTTCATCATCATCATCCTCAAGACCATCTCCGTCCTCGTCTCTGTCAAAGGCATCCTCTTCGTCATCCTCCTCAGTGGTGACAGCCCCCTGATCCGCCTGGCGAGGCATGCTGTAGGGAGAGAGGGTGGAACGTGAGTCTATCTGGTTGTGCAGGTTATCTGTCAAAAGGATTTAACCACTGGTTTAGGAACTTGAGTAAGTATTTAAGATGATGTGTGTGTGCTTAAATGTCTGGATGTTTGTGTCTGCCTGTATGCATCTGTGCTTGCTCCTTTATGTGTGTATGCATTGTGTTTGTGCGTGCGTACTTGTTATCGGTATATTCAGTCTCGTCTCCACCCCACCACACATCAGACTCAGTCAGCTCCACACTGTCTGACTCGCGCTGTGTCTCCGCTGGGCAACACACAAACTCCACCCCTCGGAAACGGTCGATGCCGCATGGCAACAGCATCCCGTAGTCATGGAGATTCATGGTGCGGTCTCCGCAGGACTGATAATAATAGTAATTAGAAAACATCTCATTTGCCTATCACTTTTTAAGACACAGATCTTTACATATCACTAGTGTCAAGATGGTTTCCTGGTCAGGTACATGCTCAGGATAAAACTATGCAAAAGACTAAAGGTGATACAAATAAATAATATGAAGCAAATCAATCATAGGTAGAATTCTAGCTTATAGAATCAGTTAAAAATAATAGGATGAGGTGAGGAGCAGAGAACAGTCATGCATGCATGGGAGGATGGACCGAGATAAAGGGCTGAGTCATCGCAGCCCAGCACACACTCCCTCAGAATATGAGAGAGAGGAGAGAATACTGATAGGGTGAATCATCCAGCGGTATGGGGGTCAATGGGAGTCAAAGGGGAAGAGGCCCTCAGGGAATCCGTGCTGACTACACAGGATTCCCTGAACACACCCCTTATTACCAGTGCAAGTGAAGAAATTACGCACTAGGAAAAAAGAGAAGGGGGGGGGTGAAATGAGGAGAACTATAGTTGCATATAACTAGGTTCCTCCACTGTATTCACATCCTACCATACCTTTATCTGTACATTATACCTTAAAGCTATTTTATCGCTCCCAGAAACCTCCTTTTACTCTCTGCTCCAGACGTTCTAGACAACCAATTCTCATAGCTTTTAGCCGCACCCTTATCCTACTCCTCCTCTGTTGATGTAGAGGTGAATCCAGGCCCTGCAGTGCCTACCTCCACTCCTATTCCCCAGGCGCTTTCTTTTGATGAATTCTATAACTGTAAAAGCCTTGGTTTCATGCATGTTAACATTAGAAGCCTCATCCCTAAGTTTGTTTTATTCACTGCTTTAACACATTCTGCCAACCTGGATGTTCTCCTGGCATAAGGAAGACCACCAAAAATTCTGAAATCTTCATCCCTAACTACAACATTTTCAGACAAGATAGAACGGCCAAAGGGGGCGGTGTTGCAATCTACTGCAAATATAGCCTGCAGAGTTCTGTCCTACTATCCAGGTCTGTACCCAAACAATTTGAACTTCTACTTTTAAAAATACACCTCTCTAAAAACAAGTCTCTCACCGTTGCCGCCTGCTATAGACCACCCTCTGCCCCCAGCTGTGCTCTGGACACCATATGTGATCTGATTGCCCCCCATCTATCTTCAGAGCTCGTACTGCTAAGCGACCTAAACTGGAAGATGCTTAACACCCCAGCCATCCTACAATCTAAGCTTGATGCCCTCAATCTCACACAAATTGTCAATGAACCTAACAGGTACCACCCCAAAGCCGTAAACATGGGCACCCGCATAGATATCATCCTAACCAACTTGCCCTCTAAATACACCTCTGCGGTTTTCAACCAAGATCTCAGTGATCACTGCCTCATTGCCTGCTTCCGTAATGGGTCAGCGGTCAAACGACCTCCACTCATCACTGTCAAACGCTCCCTGAAACACTTCAGTGAGCAGGCCTTTCTAATCGACCTGGCGGGGTATCCTGGAAGGACATTGACCTCATCCAGTCAGTAGAGGATGCCTGTTTTTTTTTAAAAATGACTTCCTCACCATTTTAAATAAGCATGCCCCATTCAAGAAATGTAGAACCAGGAACAGATATAGCCCTTGGTTCTCTCCAGACCTGACTGTCCTTAACCAACACAAAAACATCCTATGGCGTTATGCATTAGCATCGAACAGACCCCATGATATGCAACTTTTCATGGAAGCTAGAAACCGATGTACACAGGCAGTTAGAAAAGCCAAGGCTAAAAGTTTAAATTTGCTTCCTGCAACACAACTCAAAAGTTCTGGGACACTGTAAAGTCCATGGAGAATAAGAACCCCTTCTCCCAGCTGCTCACTGCACTGAAGATAGGAAACACTGTCACCACCGATAATTCCACTGTAATTGAACATTTCAAAAAGCATTTTTCTACGGCTGGCCATGCTTTCCACCTGGCTACCCCTACCCCGGTCAACAGCACTGCACCCCCCACAGCAACTCGTCCAAACCTTCCCCATTTCTCCTTCTCCCAAATCCAGTCAGCTGATGTTCTGAAAGAGCTGTAAAATCTGGACCCCTACAAATCAGCCGGGCTAGACAATCCGGACCCTTTCTTTCTAAAATGATCTGCCAAAATTGTTGAAACCCCTATTACTAGCCTGTTCAACCTCTCTTTCGTGTCGTCTGAGATTCCCAAAGATTGGAAAGCAGCTGCGGTCATCCCCCTCTTCAAAGGGGGGGACACTCTTGACCCAAACTGCTACAGACCAATATCTATCCTACCCTGCCTTTCTAAGGTCTTCGAAAGCCAAGTCAACAAACAGAATACCAACCATTTCGAATCCCACCATACCTTCTCCGCTATGCAATCTGGTTTCAGAGCTGGTCATGGGTGCATCTCAGCCACGCTCAAGGTCCTAAACAATATCATAACTGCCATCGATAAGAAACAATACTGTGCAGCCGTAGTCATTGACCTGGCCAAGGCTTTCGGCTCTGTCAATCACCACATCCTCATTGGTAGACTCGATAGCCTTCGTTTCTCAAATGATTGCCTCGCCTGGTTAACCAACTACTTCTCTGATGGAGTTCAGTGTGTCAAATCGGAGGGCCTGTTGTCCGAGCCTCTGACAGTCTGTATGGGGGTGCCACAGGGTTCAATTCTTGGACCGACTCTCTTCTCTGTATACATCAATGATGTCACTCTTGCTGCTGGTGAGTCTTTGATCCACCTCTACCCAGACGACACCATTCTGTATACTTCTGGCCCTTCTTTGGACACTGTGTTAATAACCCTCCAGTCGAGCTTCAATGCCATACAACTTTCACTCCGTGGCCTCCAATTGCTCTTAAATACAAGTAAAACTAAATGCATGCTCTTCAACCGATTGCTGCCTGCACCTGCCCGCCTGTCCAACATCACTACTCTGGACGGTTCTGACTTAGAATATGTGGACAACTACAAATACCTAGGTGTCTGGTTAGACTGTAAACTCTCCTTCCAGACTCACATCAAACATCTCCAATCCAAAATTAAATCTATAATTGGCTTCCTATTTCGCAACAAAGCATCCTTCCTCATGCTGCCAAACATACCCTCGTAAAACTGACCATCCTACCAATCCTCGACTTCGGCGATGTCATTTACAAAATAGCCTCCAATACCCTACTCAACAAATTGGATGCAGTCTATCACAGTGCAATCCGTTTTGTCACCAAAGCACCATATACTACCCACCATTGCGACCTGTACGCTCTCGTTGGCTGGCCCTCGCTTCATACTCGTTGCCAAACCCACTGGCTCCATGTCATCTACAAGACCCTGCTAGGTAAAGTCCCCCCTTATCTCAGCTCGCTGGTCACCATAGCATCACCCACCTGTAGCCCGCACTCCAGCAGGTATATCTCTCTGGTCACCCCCAAAACCAATTCTTCCTTTGGCCGCCTCTCCTTCCAGTTCTCTGCTGCCAATGACTGGAACGAACTACATAAATCTCTGAAACTGGAAACACTTATCTCCCTCACTAGCTTTAAGCACCAGCTGTCAGAGCAGCTCACAGATTATTGCACCTGTACATAGCCCATCTATAATTTAGCCCAAACAACTAATCAAATCAAATCAAATGTATTTATATAGCCCTTCGTACATCAGCTGATATCTCAAAGTGCTGTACAGAAACCCAGCCTAAAACCCCAAACAGCAAGCAATGCAGGTGTAAAAGCACGGTGGCTAAGAAAAACTCCCTAGAAAGGCCAAAACCTAGGAAGAAACCTAGAGAGGAACCAGGCTATGTGGGGTGGCCAGTCCTCTTCTGGCTGTGCCGGGTAGAGATTATAACAGAACTACCTCTTCCCCTACTGTATTTATTTATTTTGCTCCTTTGCACCCCATTATTTCTATTCTTCCGCTGCATACCTACCATTTGAGTGTTTTACTTGCTATATTGTATTTACTTTGCCACCATGGCCTTTTTTTTTGTTGCCTTTACCTCCCTTATCTCGCCTCATTTGCTCACATTGTATATAGACTTATTTTTCTACTGTATTATTGACTTTGTTTTTTTTATTCCATGTGTAACTCTGTGTTGTTGTATGTGTCAAACTGCTTTGCTTTATCTTGGCCAGGTTGCAATTGTAAATGAGAACTTGTTCTCAACTTGCCTACCTGGTTAAATAAAGGTGAAATAAATAAATAAATAAAAGTTTAAAAAATAGAATGAAGAAACAAGGAAAGAACAGGACATTGAGAGACCAAGACAAAACGGATTAAAAGATGAATGTGCGTGAGTGATTCCCGTAGCTGCGAGCCAAAGCCAAGCTTAGTCACAAAAGAGATTATTTTGTTGATTATCAAAACGATCTTTGGTTTGTAAGTGAAGTGCTCTGAACCGAACTAGGATTTTGTTTCCCTTTCTTGAACCATCCGAGGGCCATTCTATGAACATTAAATATATATATATTTTTTTTAAAGCTGACTCTTCCTCTGTTTACACCACCCCTTGCTACCGCATAGATCAGAACCCCCCTGGACTGAGAACACGAGATGGATCGGTAGAGGAGAGAACACGAGATGGATCGGTAGAGGAGAGAACACGAGATGGATCGGTAGAGGAGAGAACACGAGATGGATCGGTAGAGGAGAGAACACGAGATGGATCGGTAGAGGAGAGAACACGAGATGGATCGGTAGGGGAGAGAACACGAGATGGATCGGTAGAGGAGAGAACACGAGATGGATCGGTAGAGGAGAGAACACGAGATGGATCGGTAGAGGAGAGAACACGAGATGGATCGGTAGATGGATAGGTAGATGGGTAGATGGATAGATGAGAGAATACTAGATAGAGAAGAGAATACAAGATGGATAGAAGAGGACTGGCCACCCATCATAGCCTGGTTCCTCTCTAGGTTTCTTCCTAGGTTCCGGCCTTTCTAGGGAGTTATTCCTAACAACCATGCTTCTACACCTGCATTGTTGCCGTTTGGGTTATTAGGCTGGGTTTCTGTACAGCATGTTGTGACATCATCTGATGTAAGAAGGGCTCTATAAATACATTTGATTGATTCATTGATAGATAGATAGATAGATAGATAGATAGATAGATAGATAGATAGATAGATAGATAGATAGATAGATAGATAGATAGTGAGACAACTTCAACAATATAAAAAGCAAGAGCAGGAGAAGAACAGAGCACTAGAGGAGAGGATCAGACTGCTAGAGGAGAGGGTTAGAGGGATGGCGTGTGACAGAACAACCCACTAGAGGTGGCCACCTCCGCAGAGAAGCCAGCAGACCAGCCCACCTCAGCTCCTGACAAAAGTCTTGACACCACAGCAGAACAGTCCACACCAGACCCTGACCAGACAAATGAAGAACCCCAAGCCCAGAGGACCTCACCCCCTCTGAGCATCCCCCCCCGTCAGCCGCCCTGATAGCCCTCCTGACCCCCCCCACCACCACACACACACACACCCACTGAGGACATACACAAGACACAGATTGTCCTCAAACAGGAAATATATACAATATATTTTTTTCTCCCAAACACAGTGTGTCTAAACTCTGGTGTCCAAACACCCAGCGCGCCCTAGACCTTCTGTCTGAGGACCAACTAGGTTCACCTAGCCACATAATATTACACACAGACACAAACAATCTGAGAACACAGAAGGAAAGGGTGGCCACAGCGCTGAAGGGAGTGATTGAAAAAGCTTCTTCTACTTTCCCCAATGCACAAGTGCGTATCTCCACCCTGCTAGATCACCGTGGACTTCAGGAAACAGCAGAGGGAGCAGCCTGCTATCCACATCGACAAGGCAGTAGTGGAGAAGGTGGGAAGTTAAGTTCCTCGCCGTACACATCACGGACAAACTGAAATGGTCCACCCACAGACAGCGTGGTGAAGGCGGCGCAGCAGCACCTCTTCAACCTCAGGAGGCTGAAGAAATTCGGCTTGTCACCAAAAACACAAACTTCTACAGAATCGAGAGCATCCTGTCGTGCTGTATCACCGCCTGATACGGCAACTGCTCCGCCCACAACCGCAAGGCTCTCCAGAGGGTAGTGAGGTCTGCACAACGCATCACCGGGGGCAAACTACCTGCCCTCCAGAATACCTACACCACCCGAAGTCACAGAAAGGCCAAAAAGATCAAGGACAACAACCACCCGAGTCACTGCCTGTTCACCCCGCTATCATCCAGAAGGCGAGGTCAGTACAGGTGCATCAAAGCGGGGACCGAGAGACTGAAAAACAGCTTCTATTTCAAGGCCATCAGACTGTTAAACAATCATCACTAACATTGAGGGGCTGCTGCCAACATACTGACTCAACTCTAGCCATTTTAACAATGGAAAAATTGATGTAATAAATGTATCACTAGCCACTTTATATAATGTTTACATACCCTACATTACTCATCTCATATGTATATATTGTACTCTATACCATCTACTGCATCTTGCCTATGCCGTTCGGCCATCACTCATCCATATATTTTTATGTAGACATTCTTATCCATTCATTTACACTTGTGTGTACAAGGTAGTTGTTGTGAAATTGTTAGGTTAAATTACTTGTTAAATATTACTGCATGGTCAGAACTAGAAGCACAAGCATTTCGCTACACTCGCATTAACATCTGCTAACCATGTGTATGTGACAAATCAAATTTGATTTGCTACCACTAAAGACTTCCACCCTGCTACCATACAGCAGGTAAACGCAAGTATTTCCCATGACAGTGCCTCAAAACCAAATGTTTTCCTGGCCCACCACTCCACCCCGGACTTGAACAGCATCTATGACCAGGTCCACCTATACAAGGCAGCAGTGCCCACCTTCGCCAGGACTCTAAAGACATCTAAAGACATCGCTCTCAAACGCAGCCCCAACACTTCACACAGGAGCAACAAATCAATGGACACCCCCAGACCAGCAACACTCCCAAACCTGCGGGACCCCCCCTGGACCTACACATAGAGGACCCATGCCGAGAGGACCTACATCCAGACCACAACACCACCAGCCTCAGATCCGACCTATGCCCCTCCTTCCCACCCCATGCACCCCACCCCCGCAAAGAGGGCCTCAACATGGAAGTTACACATACGCCCAGGCAGTGAGTGGGCAAACAGGCCCAACCTCCACTCTTACACTAGCCCAAGCCAATGGCATGTACCAGATGCTCAGCAGGCTCTGCTCACACTTACTGGCCTGAGGCCAAACCACTCGATCAACAACATTGGACACTTTATGGAAAACAAAGCCTTCACTATCTCATCCTGGAATACCCAAGGTCTGAGGTCATCTGCCTTTGGCCTAAAGATCAGGAACCTGGACTTCATCAAAGAAATCGGTAATACAGACATCGTCATCCTACAAGTAAACCTGGTATAGAGGAGACGGACCCACTGGTTGCCCTCTAGGTTACAGAGAGCTGGTAGTCCCATCCACTAAACTACCAGGTGTGAAACAGGGAAGGGACTCAGGAGATAAGCTAATTTGGTAAAGAGCAGACCTAACTTGATCTATTAAATTAATCAAAACAGGAACATTTTACATTTGGCTAGAAATTCAAAAGGAAATTACCTCAGAGAAAAATGTTCTCCTGTGTGCTACCTATATCCCCCCACTAGAATCCCCATACTTTAATTAAGACAGCTTCTCCATCCTGGAGGGGGAAATCAATCATTTCCAGGGAGAGAACGTACTAGTCTGTGGCAACCTAAATGCTATCCTGGAGGGGGAAATCAATCAATTATCTTCCAGGGAGAGAATTTACTAGTCTGTGGCAACCTAAATGCCAGAACCAGACAAGAACCTGACACCCTCAGCACACAAGGGGACAAACACCTGCCTGGAGGTGACAGCATTCCCTCCCCCATATGCCCCCCTAGACACAACTATGACATCATAACCAACAAAAACAAGTCACAACTCCTGCAGCTCTGTCGCACGCTGGGTATGTACATAGTCAATGGTAGGCTTCGAGGGGACTCCTATGGTAGGTAAACCTATAGCTCATCTCTTGGCAGTAGTACTGTAGACTACTTTATCACTGACCTCAACCCAGAGTCTCTCAGAGTGTTCACAGTCAGCCCACTTACACCCCTATCAGACCACAGCAAACTCACAATCTACTTGAACAGAGCTATGCTCAATCATGAGGCTTCAAAGCTAAAGGAACTGAATAATATTAAGAAATGCTATAGATGGAAGGAATGTTTGGAAACCTACCAAAAAAACAATTAGGCAACAACAAATTCAATCCCTTTTAGACAACTTCCTGGATAAAATATTCCACTGTAATAGTGAAGCCGTAAACTGGGCAGTAGAAAATCTTATATTTTATCTCTCAGCTTCCCTATCAAATCCAAAAATGTAAAAAAAAAATTTTTTTTAATGAACCACAATGACAAATGGTTTGATGACGAATGCAAAAATTTAAGAAAGAAATTGAGAAACCTGTTCAACCAAAAACAAAGACCCGGAAAACCGGAGTTTGGTGAATCACTAAAACAATACAGAAATACACTACGGAAAAAGAGGGAACAGCACGTCAGAAATCAGCTCAATGTAATTGAAGAATCCATATAGTCTCACCACTTCTGGGAAAACTGGAAAACACTAAACACAAAGAATGATCTATCCAAAATGGAGATGTATGGGTAAACCACTTCTCCAATCTTTTTGGCTCTATAACAAAGAACAAACAGCAAAAACATATACATGATCAAATACAAATCTTAGAATCAACTATTAAAGACTACCAGAACCCACTGGATTCTCCAATTACCTTGAATGAACTACAGGACAAAATAAAAACCCTCCAACCCAAAAAGGCCTGTGGTGTTGATGGTATCCTCAATGAAATTATCAAATATATAAACAACAAATTCCAATTGGCTATACTAAAACACTAACATCATCCTTAGCTCTGGCATCTTCCCCAATATTTGGAAACAAGGACTGATTACCCCAATCCACAGAAGTGGAGACAAATTTGACCCCAAAATGCGTCAACAGCAGCATTGGGAAAATCCTCTGCATTTTCATTAACAGCAGGCTTGTACATTTCCTCTGTGAAAATAATGTACTGAGCAAATGTCAAATTGGCTTTTTACCAAATTATCACACGACAGACCACGTATTCACATTGCACACCCTAATTGACAAACAAACTAATCCAAAACAAAGGCAAAGTCTTCTCATGCTTCGTTGATTTAAAAAATGCCTTCGACTCAATTTGGCATGAGGGTCTGCTATACAAATTGATGGAAAGTGGTATTGGGGGAAAAGCAAACAACATTATAAATTCCATGTACACAAACAACAAGTGCGCAGTTAAAATAGGTATAAAAGGCACACACATTTTTTCCCACAGGGCCGTGGGGGGAGACAGGGATGCAGCTTAAGCCCCATCCTCTTCAACATATACAGTGGGACAAAAAAATATTTAGTCAGCCACCAATTGTGCAAGTTCTCCCACCAAAAAAAATCCAGAAAATCACATTGTAGGAATTTTTAATTCATTAATTTGCAAATTATGGTGGAAAATAAGTATTTGGTCAATAACAAAAGTTTCTCAATACTGTTATATACCCTTTGTTGGCAATGACAGAGGTCAAACGTTTTCTGTAAGTCTTCACAAGGTTTTCACACACTGTTCCTGGTATTTTGTCCCATTCCTCCATGCAGATCTCCTCTAGAGCAGTGATGTTTTGGGGCTGTTGCTGGGCAACACGGACTTTCAACTCCCTCCAAAGATTTTCTATGGAGTTGAGATCTGGAGACTGGCTAGGCCACTCCAGGACCTTGAAATGCTTCGTTGCCCGGGCGGTGTGTTTGGGATCATTGTCATGCTGAACGACCCAGCCACGTTTCATCTTCAATGCCCTTGCTGATGGAAGGAGGTTTTTACTAATAAATCTCACGATACATGGCTCCATTCATTCTTTCCTTTACACTGATCAGTCGTCCTGGTCCCTTTGCAGAAAAACAGCCCCAAAGCATGATGTTTCTACCCCCATGCTTCACAGTAGGTATGGTGTTCTTTGGATGCAACTCAGCATTCTTTGTCCTCCAAACAAGACGAGTTTTTACCAAAAAGTTATATTTTGGTTTCATCTGACCATATGACATTCTCCCAATCTTCTTCTGGATCATTCAAATGCTCTCTAGCAAACTTCAGACGGGCCTGGACATGTACTGGCTTAAGCATCTGGCAATGCAGGATTTGAGTCCCTGGCGGCGTAGTGTGTTACTGATGGTAGGCTTTGTTACTTTGGTCCCAGCTCTCTGCAGGTCATTCACTAGGTCCCCCCGTGTGGTTCTGGGATTTTTGCTCACCGTTCTTGTGATCATTTTGACCCCACGAGGTGAGATCATGCGTGGAGCCTCAGATCGAGGGAGATTATCAGTGGTCTTGTATGTCTTCCATTTCCTAATAATTTCTCCCACAGTTGATTTCTTCAAACCAAGCTGCTTACCTATTGCAGATTCAGTCTTCCCAGCCTGGTGCAGGTCTACAATTTTGTTTCTGGTGTCCTTTGACAGCTCTTTGGTCTTGGCCATAGTGGAGTTTGGAGTGTGACTGTTTGAGGTTGTGGACAGGTGTCTTTTATACTGATAACAAGTTCAAACAGGTGCCATTAATACAGGTAACGAGTGGAGGACAGAGGAGCCTCTTAAAGAAGAAGTTACAGGTCTGTGAGAGCCAGAAATCTTGCTTGTTTGTAGGTGACCAAATACTTATTTTCCACCATAATTTGCAAATAAATTCATAAAAAAAATCCTACAATGTGCTTTTCTGGATTTTTTTCTCTCATTTTGTCTGTCATAGTTGAAGTGTACTGTCATAGTTGAAGTGATGAAAATTACAGGCCTCTCATCTTTTTAAGTGGAAGAACTTGCACAATTGGTGGCTGACTAAATACTTTTTTGCCCCACTGTATATCAACGAATTGGTGAGGGCACTAGAACAGTCTGCAGCACCCGGCCTCACCCTACTAGAATCTGAAGTCAAATGTCTACTGTTTGCTGATAATCTGGTGCTTCTGTCACCAACCAATGAGGGCCTACAGCAGCACCTAGATCTTCTGCACAGATTCTGCCAGACCAGGGCCCTGACAGTAAATCTCAGTAAGACCAAAATAATGGTGTCCAAAAAGGTCCAATCGCCAGGACCAGAAATACAAATTCCATCTAGACACCATTGCCCTAGAGCACACAAAAAAAACATACATACCTTGGCCTAAACATCAGCGCCACAGGTAACTTCCACAAAGCTGTGAACGATCTGAGAGACAAGGCAAGAAGTCACTTCTATGCCATCAAAAGGAACATAAAATTCCACATACTAATTAGGATCTGGCTAAAAATACTTGAATCAGTTATAGAACCCATTGCCCTTTATGGTTGTGAGGTCTGGGGTCCGCTCACCAACCAAGAATTCACAAAATGGGACAAACACCAAATTGAGACTCTGCATGCAGAATTCTGCAAAAATATCCTCCGTGTACAACGTAGAACACCAAATAATGCATGCAGAGATGAATTAGGCCGATACCCGCTAATTATCCAAATCCAGAAAAGAGCCGTTAAATTCTACAACCACCTAAAAGGAAGCGATTCCCAAACCTTCCATAACAAAGTCATCACCTACAGAGAGATGAACCTGGAGAAGAGTCCCCTAAGCAAGCTGGTCCTGGGGCGCTGTTCACAAACACACCCCACAGAGCCCCAGGACAGAAACACAATTAGACCCAACCAAATGATGAGAAAACAAAAAGAGAATTCTTTCCAATGTGTCAAGGAATTAACAAAAAAACAGCAAACTAGAATGCTATTTGGCCCTAAACAGAGAGTGCACAGTGGCAGAATACCTGACCACTGTGACTGACCCAAACTCAAAGAAAGCTTTGACTATATTCAGACTCTGAGCATAGCCTTGCTATTGAGAAAAGCTGCCGTAGGCAGACCTGGCTCTCAAGAGAAGACAGGCTTTGTGCACACTGCCCACCAAATGGAGGTGGAAACTGAGCTGCACTTCATAACCTCCTGCCCAATTTATGACCATATTAGAGACACATATTTCCCTCAGATTACACAGATCCACAAATAATTTGAAAACAAACCCGATTTTGATAAACTCCCATATCTACTGGGTGAAATACCACAGTGTGCCATCACAGAAGCAACATGTGACCTGTTGCCTCAAGAAAAGGTCAACCAGTGAAGAACAATCACCCTCGTAAATACAACCCATATTTATGCTTATATATTTTCCATTTTGTACTTCAACCATTTGTACATCGTTACAACACTGTATATATACATAATATGACATTTGTAATGTCTATTATTTTGGAACTTCTGTGAGTGTAATTTTTATTGTTTATTTCACTTCTGTATATTATCTACTTCACTTGCTTTGGCAATGTTAACATATGTTTCCCATGCCAATAAAGCCCCTTGAACTGAATAGAGGAGAGCACACTAGATAGATAGACCACTAGATAGAGACCACTAGATAGAGAGACCACTAGAAAGATAGACCACTAGAAAGATAGAGGAGAGAGACCACTAGATAGAGAGCACTAGATAGAGAGACCACTAGAAAGATAGAGGAGAGAGACCACTAGATAGATAGAGGAGAGAGACCACTAGATAGATAGAGAGGTGAGAATACTGGCAGAATACCTGACCCAAAATGAAGGAAAGCTTTGACTATGTACAGACTCAGTGAGCATAGCCTTACTATTGAAAGGCTGCCATAGGCAGACCTGGCTCTCAAGTGAAGACAGGCTATGTGCACACTGCCCACAAAAGTAGGTGGAAACTGAGCTGCACTTCCTAACCTCCTGCCAAATGTATGACCATAGAGACAAATTTCCCTCAGATTACACAGATCCACAAAGTATTTGAAAACAAATCCAATTTTGATAAACTCCCATATCTGTTGGGTGAAATACTAGTGTGCCATCAAAGCAGCATGATTTGTGACCTGTTGCCACAAGAAAAAGGGCAACTAGTGAAGAACAAACACCCTTGTAAATAGAACACATATTTATGTTAATTTATTTTCCCTTTTGTACTTTCACTATTTGCACACCGTTACAACACTGTATATATACACACACATGACATTTGTAATGTCCTTATTCTTTTGTGTGTAATGTTGAGAGAATATAACATTTGACTGAACACAAATATAAATGTAACATGTAAAGTGTTGGTCCCATGTTTCATGACCTGAAATAAAAGCCCCAAAAAATTCTGCACAAATGTGTTTACATCCCTGTTAGTGAGCATTTCTACTTTGCCAAGATAATCCATCCACCTGACAGGTGTGGTATATCAATAAGCCGATTAAACAGCATGATCATTACACAGGTGCACCTTGCGCTGGGGACAATAAAAGGCAATCAAATGTGCAGTTGTGTCACACAACACAATGCCACAGATGTCTCAAGTTGAGGGAGTGTGCAATTGGCATGCTGACTGCAGGAATGTCCAACAGAGCTGTTGTCAGAGAACGTGTAACCACGCCAGCCCAGGACCTCCACATCCAGTTTCTTCACCTGCAGAACCGTCTGAGGAGGGGGTGGTGCTGAGGAGTAATTCTGTCTGTAATAACGCCCTTTTGTGGGGAAAAACTAATTCTGATTGGCTGGGCCTGGCTCCCAAGTGGGTGGGCCCAGTCATGTGAAATCCATGCACTTGGGCCTAATGGATTTATTTCAATTGACTAACTTCCTTCGATGAACTCAAACTCAGTAAAACCTTAGAAATTGTTTATATTTTTGTTCAGTATAGACAGATAGAGAGTACTAGATAGATAGAGGAGAGACCAGAGACCTGAACACATCAGAACTGTGTGATAAGCCATGAAAGTGTCCTGACCTCTTTAGCCACGGTGTGCCAGTGCAGGTGGCTCTCACACATGTCCATTCTCTCCTGATGCAGGAACTTGCACTTATCAGGAACCAGCAGGGCATCACTCACAAACTCTCCAACTGCAAAACACAGATGAATGATTCTCACACACACGCACACACACAATGTGTTAGCGCCACTGACAGAACGTGTAAGGAAGTTGTGCAATATGTATAATGTATGTGGCTACATGAGAAGCATACAATGTGTATGACAGAGGTAACGTGCAATGTAAAGTGAATTCGGAAAGTATTCAGACCCCTGGACTTGTTCCACATTTTGTTACATTACAGCCTTATTCTAAAATGGATTAAATAGTCCCCCCCCATCAATCTACACAAAATACACCATAATGACAAAGCAAAAACAGATTTTTTAAATTATTTTTGTGCAAATGTTTTTTTTTTTACTGAAATTTTACATTTACATAAGTATTCAGACCCTTTACTCAGTACATTGTTGAAGCACTTTCGGCAGCGAATTATGGCCTGGAGTCTTCTTGAGTATGACGCTACAAGCTTGGCACACCTACAGAACCAGTCAAAAGTTTGGACACCTCCTCATTCAAAGGTTTTTCTTTGTTTTTGACTATTTCCTACATTGTAGAATAATAGTGAAGACATCAAAACTATGAAATCATGTAGTAACCAAAGAAGTGTTAAACAAATCAAAGTATATTTTATGATGACAGCATTGCACACTTGGCATTCTCTCAACCAGCTTCATGATGTATTCACCTGGAATGCATTTCAAATCAACAGGAGTGCCTTGTTAAAAGTTAATTTGTGAAATTTCTTTCCTTCTTAATGCATTTGAGCCAATCAGACTAGGTAGGGGTGGTATACAGAAGATAGCCCTATTTGGTAAAAGACCAAGTCCATATTATGGCAAGAACAGCTCAAATAAGCAAAGAGAAATGACAGTCCATCATTACTTTAAGACATGAAGGTTAGTCAATGTGGAAAATGTCAAGAACTTTGAAAGTTTCTTCAAGTACAGTCGCAAAAACCATCAAGCGCTATGATGAAACTGGCTCATGAGGACTGCCACAGGAAAGGAAGACCCAGAGTTGCCTCTGATGCAGAGGATAAATTCATTATAGTTACCAGGCTCAGAAATTGCATCCTAAATAAATGCTTCATAGAGTTCAAGTAACAGACAAATCAACTGTTCGGAGGAGACTGTGTGCATCAGGCCTTCACGGTCAAATTGCTGCAAAGAAACCACTACTAAAGGACACGAATAAGAAGAAGTGACTTGATTGGGCCAAGAAACACAAGCCATGGATATTAGATTTTTGGTTCCAACCGCCGTGTCTTTGTGAGACGCAGAGAAGGTGAACAGATGATCTCTGCATGTGTGGTTCCTACCGTGAAGCATGGAGGAGGAGGTGTGATGGTGCTTTGCTGGTGACACGGTCTGTGATTTATTATAGTATTCAAGGCACACTTAACCAGCATGGCTACCACAGCAATGGTACCCTTCCCTAGATCTGTGCCTTGACACAATCCCGTCTCAGAGCTCTACGGACAATTCCTTTGGCTTGGTTTTTGCTCTGACATGCACTGTCAACTGTCGGACCTTATATAAACAGGTGTGTGCATTTCCTAATCATGTCCAATCAATTGAATTTACCACAGGTGGACCTCCAATCAAGTTGTAGAAACATCTCAAGGATGATCAATGGAAACATGATGCACATTAGCTTTATTTTGAGTGTCATAGCAAAGGGTCTGAATACTTATGTATTTTTTAATACATTTGCAAAAAAATTCAAACAACCTGTTTTCACTTTGTCATTGTGGGGTATTATGTGTCATGAGGATTTGTATTTATTTAATCAATTTTAGACTAAGGCTGTAACGTAACAAAATGTTGAAAAAGTCAAGGGGTCTGAATACTTTCCGAAGACACTGTATGTATTATGTTGTGTGTAATGACCAGTAATGACTATTTTCTATACAGCGTTACTGTTGTTCTAAGCCAATTTTCCCCTCAAGGACATTAAACTTTGTTCTATCCTACACACACACACAACTTACCCAGGCAGCGGTAGGGCACCACGATGTGTGTGTGACTGCTACACTCCTTGCGTCCCTTCTTGCGTCCCTTCTTGCACCAGCTCTGAATGCTGACTGGCTGGTTGGCTTCCACCACGTTAGTGATCTGGAGCTCAGGGTACACCTGGGGGAAGGAGCATGCTTTAATGAATGTACTTCACACAGTTGTTTTCTATGGGTTTAATATTCCAGACATTTACCTCGGACCTCCCCCTTTCCTATCGCTTCCCTTGTTCCTTTTTCTCACCCTAATCTCATTCTGTTTCCACCCTTCTATCTTCCCACCCTCTTCCACTCCTTTCCCCCCTCTCTCCTACCACTCGCTTTTTTCTCCCTCTCCCAAATTTCCCTCCCACCTCTCCCTCCCTCTCCTCCCACCTCTCCCTCCCTCTCCTCCCACCTATCCCTCCCTCTGTCTCCCTCCCTCGCCTCCCACCTCTCCTTCAGTCTCTCACCTACCCCTCGCCCACATCTCCGCCCCTCCCACCTCTCCTGCCCTCCATCCCATCTACCCCTCCCCCTCCCTCCCCTCCCACCTCTCCTTCCCTCCCCCTCCCACCTCTCCCTCTAACCGACCTCTCTCCACCCACCTACCCCTCCCTCCCTCCCTCAACCCTCCCTCCCTCCCTTCCTTCCTCTTTCACCCAACCCTCCCTCTCCCACCTATCCCTCCATCTCCCACCTATCCCTCCCTCTCCCACCTATCCCTCCATCTCCCACCTATCCCTCCCTCTCCCACCTATCCCTCCATCTCCCACCTATCCCTCCATCTCCCACCTATCCCTCCATCTCCCATATCCCTCCCTCTCCCACCTATCCCTCCCTCATCTGATGTCTCTTCCACCTATCCCTCCCTCATCTGATGTCTCTTCCACCCATCCCTCCCTCTTCCACCTATCCCTCCCTCATCTGATGCCTCTTCCACCTATCCCTCCCTCATCTGATGCCTCTTCCACCTATCCCTCCCTCATCTGATGTCTCTTCCACCTATCCCTCCCTCATCTGATGTCTCTTCCACCTTCCATGTCTCTTCCACCTATCCCTCCCTCATCTGATGTCTCTTCCACCTATCCCTCCCTCATCTGATGTCTCTTCCACCTATCCCTCCCTCATCTGATGTCTCTTCCACCTATCCCTCCCTCATCTGATGTCTCTTCCACCTATCCCTCCCTCATCTGATGTCTCTTCCACCTATCCCTCCCTCATCTGATGTCTCTTCCACCTATCCCTCCCTCATCTGATGTCTCTTCCACCTATCCCTCCCTCATCTGATGTCTCTTCCACCTATCCCTCCCTCATCTGATGTCTCTTCCACCTATCCCTCCCTCATCTGATGCCTCTTCCACCTATCCCTCCCTCATCTGATGCCCCCCTCTCCCTCCCTCTCACACCCCCTCTCCTCCTACCTCCTGACAGTACTGCAGGATGCCCTCCTTGGTTCCGATGCAGCTCTTGGTGCCGAAGGGATCCGACTCCCACTTGCCACTCTGAACGTTGACATGCATGTTGAATTTCCCACAGAACATGGCTACCTGGGGCTCTGCCAGCAGACCCACTGAGTCATCAGAAGGCACCTGCAGTGAAGGAGGAGTGCAGAGGGAGTCAAATTACTGTAAATAAATAATTAAAAACATGATTTGCAGTTGAAGTGCACTCAAAATCTAAAACAGCGGTCACAAAATACACATTTACGCCCCCCCACCCACCCGCCTTTGCACTTTCCAACAAAGTTGAACGCAAAGCATTCTGGGATCATTGTTTTTCCCCACTCTTTTGTTCCGTGATACAATGGGAGGAAGTTTCATTGTAGCTGGCCTTCTGGCTCTCCTTTTTGTCTCGCGCACATCGGAAAAGAAGGATGCCGCAAACTAACAAAACAGAAGCCTGCTGCCATTCTGCTGGCCTGCGAAAAGAAAAACACAACGATCCATTTCCTAGATTGATGATACTCATTAAAAAAAACGAGGCCCTAGTTATTTCTGCAGCCTGTAGTGTAGCAGTTAATGATAAATTACCACACAAACTTAGATGTATATTCTATATATTTTCTCCCCATATTCATGGTTTCCATTTTGTCTGCAATACAAGTGTTATAGATGGACACATACAGTGCCTTCGGGAAAGTTTTCAGACCCCTTGACTTTTTGTTAAATTACAACCTTTTTCTAATATTGATTAAACTGTTATTTTTTTTATTAACTGAGATATTACATTAACATAAGTATTCCGACCCTTTACTCAGTACTTTGTTGAAGCACCTATGGCACCGATTTCAGATTGAGTCTTCTCGGGTATGACGCCACAAGCTTAGTACACCTGTATTTGGCGATTCTCCCATTCTTCTCTGCAGATCCTCTTTAAGACTGGACCCTGCCTGGGTCACTCAAGGACATTCAGAGACTTATCCCGAAGCCACTTCTGTGTTGTCTTGGCTGTGTGCTTAGGATCATTGTCCTGTTGGAAGGTGAACCTTCGCCCCAGTCGGAGGGACCCGAGAGCTCCGGAGCAGGTTTTCCATCAAGGACCTCTGTACTTTGCTCCGTTCATCTTTTCCCTGATCTTTACTAGTCTCCCAGTCCCTGATGGGGTCTGAATACTTTCCGAAGGCACTTTCCCTTTAATTTCTTATAGCAGCAGTGAAGAAACAAGCATTTTTCAATAGATGCTATTAATGTGTCTGACCCAACACCCTGTGGAATTCAGGGAGACTGGTTTGCGCTCACACGGTGTTTGTTTTGTTATAGCCTACCTTAGGGCTGACCCCATTTAGTCAACTGGTCGATTGTTTGGTTGACCAAGATTTTTTCAGTTGAGTAGTGACAAATATATATTTTAATTATGGAACACAAGACACCTGTCTGAGTGGACTAATCCATTGCGGAGGCTGTGAAGATAGCACACCTGTTAAGGGTGTGTACTGGAGGCGAAGTCAGGTGCAGGAGACCAGAGTGAAGTGAACAGGCACACTTTTTATTCCGGTCCAACGAAAGAACAAAAGTACATAAACGTGCCCAAACACAGAACATAGACAAAAAGTAAGGCGCGTAACAATACCCACATAACATAAATACAATTTCACACGAAGACGGAGGGAAACAGAGGATAAATACATGCAGTGTGATTAGGGAATGAAAACCAGGTGAACAAGGCAAAACAAATTAAATATGAAAAATGGAGCGGCGATGTCTAGAAAACCGGTGACGTCGATCGCCGAACAAACAAGGAGAGGAGCCCGCGTCGGCGGAAGTCGGCGGAAGTCGTGAGTAACACATTTACCGTTAATTATCATTTCTCATCTACAATGTTGGTTTGGTTACAGTCATTTCTGTTAATGCATTCAATATATTCTTACAGTCTTCCCTATGTCATTGTAGGAGTGGACAACCTAGGTGACACTTGAGGAAAAAGTTGTTTATTTTTGGTTTATTTCATTTCAATTTATTAATTGTCTTTTGTTTAGAGCGCTCCTGTCAATCTTGAGTAAGGACACGCACCTGATTGCGCATAGAACTAGGCCTAGTCTGTTTTTAAATTCAATGAGAATGACAATAGTTCCTCAACGTAGCCTATTTGGAAAATAAATCCAGCACTCTCCCTTTCAATAACAACTCACTATTTAAGGGGAAAACATTTATTGTTCTGATCAGGTGGAAATGCCATAAAAAAGGGGTACCTGATTACTTACTATCACTTCCACAAATAGCCTACAGCTGTGTCTGTCTGTCCGGAGCTCACAGGCCCAGGGAACTCTGGGGCCTAGAATATTTTATACAATGCTGCAAGTTTGCTAGCACCAGTTTCCAGCTTGTCCAGTTTGTAGGCACATTTTTTAAACATATTGGCAATAGATGTTACTTTTAGATTTGTATCATTTTAACTTAGATAGAATTTGATTAATCATATGACATTGATTTTGAGATATGAAGACTTTTATAAATGAAATGAAGCTGTTCTAAGAAAAGGTGCATATGAAAATCAGTAGAAATGGTACCATAACTTCACTCCAAATGGAAAAGGTTGTCGACCGCTGGTGTAGCCTATTACCGTCAACAGATTAAAGGCAGCATCTGTGAAGACCAGCAGCATCGGGCAGGCTATATTCTGGTTAGCCTATATTGATCTCTGGCTCCCTCTTTAGTCATTTGTGTGTCTTAATTTGAAATTGCAGTGCTTAAAGCTTCAGGCAAAGTAGACGACATATAGTTGATTTTATTCAAACACAGGGTGTGTCTATATTTGGAAAAATACACATTTGAAAATGTGGACCAATCGATTGCTCAAAAGAACCAACGACTCTCGATCAAACAATATTTTGTTTTTTTGTCGGGGACAGTCCTTGCCTACCTGCAGGGAAGCTCTTTGACACTGCTGGTTAATTAAGTCTTTGTCTAGTTTATTTGTGTTTAATTGTAAGGGGCCCTCGAGGAACATGGCTGACATGAGGAACACAAAAATGAACCATAGTTATCATCCATTAAGGAGCCTGAATGGATGTTGATATTATGAGGTGGTAGTGGGATGCCAGAACCAACTGATACGATGGGGAGAGGATTGCAGCATTTCCAAGATGGTGTCAACAGCAACGATGTTGGTATGGCAACGGAAAGGGAGACAGCATCAGCCGGGTTGCAGGTGTTGGTGCCTTCTAGAATCTTAATTCACCACCTGGTCATCAGGAGTGAAGACACTCACCATAGATTCACTAGGCCTGAGTCAGCACACTGAACTGGGTTAAGGTGCTGGTTGATGCAGGAGTTGCCATTCATGGAAAAATCCATCTATATATTTTGGCATTTCTTTCATTAGTCCACTGTTCATACAGTCCCAACATTTCTCAAGATATTGGACTTTCAAGAAGTAGTCTCATTTGTCACATCCTCATGATGATGCATTTTACATCAAATTATGCATTTCGCATCATGATGATGTGGCAAGTGACACTGCTTATGGAGTGGATTTTTCCCTTAAGCACAGATCTAGGATCAGATACACTCCCTGAATCCACCAATCGTCAGCTAGGGCTGTCCTGGTTCCACAGGCTTCCTCAGGCTGTGCAGATCTCTGAACAATTTGTTGATAGAGGAGGAATCCCTGTAACAGTAGTGGGAATGGGACAGAGATTGTACATGCAAATGTACTAGAGGTCGACCAATTAATCGGAATGGCCGATTAATTAGGGCCGATTTCAAGTTTTCATAACAATCGGAAATCGGTATTTTTGGATGCCGTTTAAATAAAAAAAATGTACACCTTTATTTAACTAGGCAAGTCAGTTAAGAACACATTCTTATTTTCAATGAGGGCCTAGGAACAGTGGGTTAACTGCCTGTTCAGGGGCAGAACGACAGATTTTTACCTTGTCAGCTCGGGGATTCAATCTTGCAACCTTACAGTTAACTAGTCCAACGCTCCAACCACCTGCCTTACATTGCACTCCACGAGGAGCCTGCCTGTTACGCGAATACAGTAAGAAGCCAAGGTAAGTTGCTAGCTAGCATTAAACTAATCTAATAAAAAACAATCAATCATAATCACTAGTTAACTACACATGGTTGATGATATTACTAGTTTATCTAGCGTGTCTTGCGTTGCATATAATCGATGTGGTGTGCATTCGCGAAAAAGGACTGTCGTTGCTCCAACGTGTACCTAACCATAAACATCAATGCCTTTCTTAAAATCAATACACAGAAGTATATATTTTTAAACCTGCATATTTAGCTAACAGAAATCCAGGTTAGGTTAGGAGGCAATATTAACCAGGCGAAATTGTGTCACTTCTCTTGCGTTCATTGCACACAGAGTCAGGGTATATGCAACAGTTTGGGCCGCCTGGCTCGTTGCGAACTAATTTGCCTAGAATTTTACGTAATTATGACATAACATTGAAGGTTGTGCAATGTAACAGCAATATCTACACTTTGGGATGCCACACGTTCAGTCTGACTGAGCGATGGCAGGCTCGTAAGCATTCATTCAAACAGTACTTTCGTGCGTTTTGCCAGCAGCTCTTCGCTGTGCTTCAAGCATTGTGCTGTTTATGACTTCAAGCCTATCAACTCCCGAGATTAGGCTGGTGTAACCGATGTGAAATGGCTAGCTGGTTAGCGGGGTGCGCGCTAATAGCATTTCAAAAGTCACTCGCTCTGAGACTTGGAGTAGTTGTTCCCCTTCCTCTGCATGGGTAACACTGCTTCGAGGGTGGCTGTTGTTGATGTGTTCCTGGTTCGAGCCCAGGTAGGAGTGAGGAGAGGGACGGAAGCTAAACTGTTACACTGGCAATACTAAAGTGCCTATAAGAACATCCAATAGTCAAAAGTATATGAAATACAAATCGTATAGAGAGAAATAGTCTTATAATAACTACAACCTGAAACTTCTTACCTGGGAATATTGAAGACTCGTGTTAAAAAGGAACCACCAGCTTTCATATGTTCTCATGTTCTGAGCAACGAACTTAAACGTTAGCTTTCTTACATGGCACATATTGCACTTTCACTTTCTTCTCCAACACTTTGTTTTTGCATTATTTAAACCAAATTGAACATGTTTCATTATTTATTTGAGGCTAAATTGATTTTATTGATGTATAATATTAAGTTAAATAAGTGTTCATTCAGTATTGTTGTAATTGTCATTATTACAAATAAATTTAAAACATTTAAAAACTTTAAAAAACGTCAGATTAATCGGTATCGGCCTTTTTTGGTCCTCCAATAAATCGGTAACGGCGTTGAAAAATCATAATCGGTCGACCTCTAAACTGTACCATTGACCATGATCAGCCACAGACCAGCCTGGTTTTGGTCACTCAACATTACACAGTATGTGACATGCAAGCAGTAAAACAATCCCAAGAAAAGTCCTTGTTATTGAGGGGGTCAGTTGTAACAGGAGTAACAACAGAAATCCCATTCCACATGATTAAGACCTTGGGAGTGCCTGTTATGCTTAGGAAAAAGGGAGCTTGTGTTTATGTAGCTTGTCTTGTTCCAACCCTGCCAGGATTTGATACCTACCACTGGCTGACTAGCACTCTGGTACCAACCATAGCCTACCATGAGACTAGAGCAAGCTAGCTAGCTAGGTGACAGACAGTTGACTTCAGGTCCCACCATCTCCGGGAAGGTGACATCCCAAGGAGAGGCTGCACTATAGCAGAGAGTAAGTACCACCTTCCCTGAGGGGAAATGACGTGGCATGTGATGGCGTGGTGGACACAACTCATCCAATTAATCTGAAAATCTGAAAAGTTTGCCTATAACTAATTACACTACGGATAACGGAAAACTATGAACTTTTTATAGATTGACTTGCTGTTCAAGCATATCGAATTGACAAAGTGACCAAGAGAGATGATTTAATCCAGCGAAACAGGAGGAGAAACATCCTTCCAAACAATCAAACATAACAATGGAAGAGGATGCGGGTACAACCATGTCCAAAAAGGACAGTGCATTGACGGCAAGCATGTACATAAGGCCTCAACAGCTTGATCTACAGCCCGGAGTAATGGAGGACATCGAGGCCCTCAAGGTAGGAATGGATAACAGCAACAAATGAACGGAAGAAATAAGGACTGAAAACAAAAGGTTTGAAAGCGACAGACTCCCTAAAATCAATTATGAAACTCCTGAGTGATAACACTGAAATGAAAGTGGAGCTACTTGACCTAAAAATGCAGAAGCATGACAAAGTCATAAAGTGAGTGAAAATAAAGAAAAGGTGAAGGATTTTACTAAAGAATCTTAAAAATGGCCAACAAACAGGTGTATAAGATTGATTTCCAAAGGCCGCATCGTTTTGGCCAAAGGGTTCCCCAGAAACCCTGACCCATTCTTGCTAGACTCTCACATTACAAGATGAAGGTGGCCGTGTTGGAAAGGGGTAGGGAGTTGAAGGGCACACCATTCTCTATCAACGAAAAACTCCCCCATGAAATAAGAGAGACAACGCATCTTTATCCCATTTTCAAAAGACAGAGCAGAGAAACAGAATGTGCGCTTAGTATTGGATAAGCTGTACATAAACAACCAGCTCTTCAGAGAATCAAAGGTTACAATATGACTGAGTAAATTCTGGCATGCGAAGCTATTTCCTAATACACAGCATTACAACAATATTTGGTAAAAACAGTTGTTTTTTGTCTCCATCAGACTACTAGGCCAGGAACAATCAGTAAAGGGCAAGGTGACCTTACAGTAGGGCTGTCCCCGACAAAAAAACATCTTGATCGACCGAGAGTCGTCTGTTCTTTCGACCAATCGATTGGTCAACGTGTATTTTTTCCATATATAGACAGACACCCTATGCTAGAATAAAATAAACTATACTGAACAAAAATAAAACTCAACATGCAACAGTTTCAAAGATTTTACTGAGTTACAGTTCATAGAAGGAAATCAGTACATTTAAATAAATTCATTATGCCTTAATTCATCTATGGATTTCACATGACTGGGTTGGCATAGGTCTACCCATTTGGGAGCCAGGCTCAGCCAATCAGAATGATTTTTTCCCCACAAAAGGACTTTATTACAGACAGAAATACTCCTCAGAAATAGGGCACAAATAGACACATTTATAGGTCTACATTTGCACGCAGACCACGTAGCCTAGGCCTAGTTCTATGCGTAATCAGGTGTGTTTCCTTCCTTAAGATTGACAGGAGCGCTCCAAACAAAAAACAATGAATAAATTGACATCTCGTAAATGGAATTAAATAAATCTAAACTATTCTCACAAGTGTCACCTAGGTTGTACGCTCTGCAAACAACATGTCAACTCCTACAGTGAAAACAGTAAGACTGTAATAATAATATATCGAATGCATTAACAAAATGACAGTAACCAAACAAACGTAGATTAGAAATGATCAGAATTAACGGTAAATGTACTTCTGGTGATACTGCCATGCCGCTGCCTCCGCGGTGGATTAGTCCACTAACAGGTGATACTGCCATGCCGCTGCCTCCGCGGTGGATTAGTCCACTAACAGGTGATACTGCCATGCCGCTGCCTCCGCGGTGGATTAGTCCACTAACAGGTGATACTGCCATGCCGCTGCCTCCGCGGTGGATTAGTCCACTAACAGGTGATACTGCCATGCCGCTGCCTCCGCGGTGGATGAGTCCACTAACAGGTGATACTGCCATGCCGCTGCCTCCGCGGTGGATTAGTTCACTAACAGGTGATACTGCCATGCCGCTGCCTCCGCGGTGGATTAGTCCACTAACAGGTGATACTGCCATGCCGCTGCCTCCGCGGTGGATTAGTCCACTAACAGGTGATACTGCCATGCCGCTGCCTCCGCGGTGGATTAGTCCACTAACAGGTGATACTGCCATGCCGCTGCCTCCGCGGTGGATTAGTCCACTAACAGGTGATACTGCCATGCCGCTGCCTCCGCGGTGGATGAGTCCACTAACAGGTGATACTGCCATGCCGCTGCCTCCGCGGTGGATTAGTTCACTAACAGGTGATACTGCCATGCCGCTGCCTCCGCGGTGGATTAGTCCACTAACAGGTGATACTGCCATGCCGCTGCCTCCGCGGTGGATTAGTCCACTAACAGGTGATACTGCCATGCCGCTGCCTCCGCGGTGGATTAGTCCACTAACAGGTGATACTGCCATGCCGCTGCCTCCGCGGTGGATTAGTCCACTAACAGGTGATACTGCTATGCCGCTGCCTCCGCGGTGGATTAGTCCACTAACAGGTGATACTGCCATGCCACTGCGGTGGATTAGTCCACTAACAGGTGATACTGCCATGCCGCTGCCTCCGCGGTGGATTAGTCCACTAACAGGTGATACTGCCATGCCGCTGCCTCCGCGGTGGATTAGTCCACTAACAGGTGATACTGCCATGCCGCTGCCTCCGCGGTGGATTAGTCCACTAACAGGTGATACTGCCATGCCGCTGCCTCCGCGGTGGATTAGTCCACTAACAGGTGATACTGCCATGCCGCTGCCTCCGCGGTGGATGAGTCCACTAACAGGTGATACTGCCATGCCGCTGCCTCCGCGGTGGATTAGTCCACTAACAGGTGATACTGCCATGCCGCTGCCTCCGCGGTGGATTAGTCCACTAACAGGTGATACTGCCATGCCGCTGCCTCCGCGGTGGATTAGTCCACTAACAGGTGATACTGCCATGCCGCTGCCTCCGCGGTGGATGAGTCCACTAACAGGTGATACTGCCATGCCGCTGCCTCCGCGGTGGATTAGTCCACTAACAGGTGATACTGCCATGCCGCTGCCTCCGCGGTGGATTAGTTCACTAACAGGTGATACTGCCATGCCGCTGCCTCCGCGGTGGATTAGTCCACTAACAGGTGATACTGCTATGCCGCTGCCTCCGCGGTGGATTAGTCCACTAACAGGTGATACTGCTATGCCGCTGCCTCCGCGGTGGATTAGTCCACTAACAGGTGATACTGCCATGCCACTGCGGTGGATTAGTCCACTAACAGGTGATACTGCCATGCCGCTGCCTCCGCGGTGGATTAGTCCACTAACAGGTGATACTGCCATGCCGCTGCCTCCGCGGTGGATTAGTCCACTAACAGGTGATACTGCCATGCCGCTGCCTCCGCGGTGGATTAGTCCACTAACAGGTGATACTGCCATGCCGCTGCCTCCGCGGTGGATTAGTCCACTAACAGGTGATACTGCCATGCCGCTGCCTCCGCGGTGGATTAGTCCACTAACAGGTGATACTGCCATGCCGCTGCCTCCGCGGTGGATTAGTCCACTAACAGGTGATACTGCCATGCCGCTGCCTCCGCGGTGGATTAGTCCACTAACAGGTGATACTGCCATGCCGCTGCCTCCGCGGTGGATTAGTCCACTAACAGGTGATACTGCCATGCCGCTGCCTCCGCGGTGGATTAGTCCACTAACAGGTGATACTGCCATGCCGCTGCCTCCGCGGTGGATTAGTCCACTAACAGGTGATACTGCCATGCCGCTGCCTCCGCGGTGGATTAGTCCACTAACAGGTGATACTGCCATGCCGCTGCCTCCGCGGTGGATTAGTCCACTAACAGGTGATACTGCCATGCCGCTGCCTCCGCGGTGGATTAGTCCACTAACAGGTGATACTGCCATGCCGCTGCCTCCGCGGTGGTTTAGTCCACTAACAGGTGATACTGCCATGCCGCTGCCTCCGCGGTGGATTAGTCCACTAACAGGTGATACTGCCATGCCGCTGCCTCCGCGGTGGATTAGTCCACTAACAGGTGATACTGCTATGCCGCTGCCTCCACAGTGGATTAGTCCACTAACAGGTGATACTGCCATGCCGCTGCCTCCGCGGTGGATTAGTCCACTAACAGGTGATACTGCTATGCCGCTGCCTCCGCGGTGGATTAGTCCACTAACAGGTGATACTGCTATGCCGCTGCCTCCGCGGTGGATTAGTCCACTAACAGGTGATACTGCTATGCCGCTGCCTCCGCGGTGGATTAGTCCACTAACAGGTGATACTGCTATGCCGCTGCCTCCGCGGTGGATTAGTCCACTAACAGGTGTCTCGTGTGCCATAATGTTTTCCCATGGTGCCGGACAATTTAGATCTTATTTCTTCTGTCTACGCTCTAGCTTTCTCCCTCCACACCTTTTCCACGTTTTGTAGAACAGCGTTGGAACAGCGACCCTAGTGCAAAAGGGGGATGTCCTGGAATCATATTTTATAAAGATCTAAAGTTACGATATACAACAAATCACTATAATTACAATTTCTGCATATATTGTTTCATTATTATTTTTCCCTATTTGTCCTTTAGTGTCAAGGGCAATTATACATTAGGATTATGTATTATTTTCAAGGGTGTTGGGATGTATTAATCAGATACCCATCAGTTATTGCAGATTCCTCAAATTATATTTGCAATGCTAGAATATCAACAAGGATGAAATTGACGACATGTTTTCAATTTATTCATCTCATTTTACTGACATTCTGATCTAATGAAATGAAGGAATGTCTTTCCTCCATTGTGATTGTAGGGATGTGAATTAGTGAGCCTATCATTTCCAGCAGAATTTGGCTTTCCTTTGTTGTATTTGACAACTGCCAACTTGCAAAGGGAGCCAATAATGAGCAGCTGTATATGGATATTTGTGCATCACTGTTTTTATGACAGTAATGAGGATATAATCATGTATTATTGTTAGTAGTATTATGTTCCACATTTAGCTGTTGTCTGGGTATTTGTTTATTAGGTCTTATTGTCCTCAGTACTACCGAATGCATTTATTTAGATTCATTCACTCCGTTTTTGATTTGTTACGTGGCTAATTCCTAAAGAGGATTCTCCTCTCGTGGTCATGCCATAGGCTTATAGGGTTTATGGCTGGGCGCTTGAGGGGTGGCAGCATAGAAACAAGGTTATGGGACAGTCCCGATTTCTTACCTGGACCATGCCAATCGGCGGTTGAACATTTACATTACATTTAAGTCATTTAGCAGACGCTCTTATCCAGAGCGACTTACAAATTGGTGCATTCACCTTATGACATCCAGTGGAACAGTAGTGCATCTAAATCTTTTAAGGGGGGGGGTTACTTCATCCTATCCTAGGTATTCCTTAAAGAGGTGGGGTTTCAGGTGTCTCCGGAAGGTAGTGATTGACTCCGCTGTCCTGGCGTCGTGAGGGAGTTTGTTCCACCATTGGGGGCCAGAGCAGCGAACAGTTTTGACTGGGCTGAGCGGGAACTGTACTTCCTCAGTGGTAGGGAGGCGAGCAGGCCAGAGGTGGATGAACGCAGTGCCCTTGTTTAGGTGTAGGGCCTGATCAGAGCCTGGAGGTACTGAGGTGCCGTTCCCCTCACAGCTCCGTAGGCAAGCACCATGGTCTTGTAGCGGATGCGAGCTTCAACTGGAAGCCAGTGGAGAGAGCGGAGGAGCGGGGTGACGTGAGAGAACTTGGGAAGGTTGAACACCAGACGGGCTGCGGCGTTCTGGATGAGTTGTAGGGGTTTAATGGCACAGGCAGGGAGCCCAGCCAACAGCGAGTTGCAGTAATCCAGACGGGAGATGACAAGTGCCTGGATTAGGACCTGCGCCGCTTCCTGTGTGAGGCAGGGTCGTACTCTGCGGATGTTGTAGAGCATGAACCTACAGGAACGGGCCACCGCCTTGAAGGTGTGTTTTAGGACGCTAAAGGTGTGTTATGGGTACGGGGATGGTATGACAGTATCAGGGACAACACCACCTTCTGGGATGGGGGAGGCGTTTACTTAGAGTCAGTTGCAGCAGTTTAGCAGTGCATATATCATGGTACAGCTACATGGGTAGATGTCAGACATTGATACTGGTAGTATTGGTAAGTGTGGATCAATTCTGGGCGTCTACTACTTTTTGGTAGTACGTCTCATTACGGTAAGTGGTGAAATAAGTATACCTAGTTATAATTGTAATGGCTTAGCAGATTGTCATTTTTATAATCAGTCTTTACCTGGCTTAAAGAGAAGGAACATAATATCTATTGTTTACAGGAAACTCACTCTCCAATTACAGATGAGGTTATATGGAAAAAGGACTGGGAGGGAGAAGTATATTTCTGTCATGGGCAAAGAATCTCAAAAGGGGTGATCATATTAATTAATAACAATTTTGATCGGAATGTGATCTGTCCAAACAGATCGGAAAGGAAGGTGGATCATTTTAAAACATGCAATTGGACGATAAACAGATGTTGCTAATTCATCTATATGGTCCAAATAATGATGATCCACACTTCTTCTATATGATATATACTAATCTCTCGAGCTCACAAGCAACAAATGACTATTATTATGGTGGGAGATTAGAATACAGTTTTAAGTACCCCAACGGATCATAAATGACAACACCTTCAAGCTATTTGGGAAATTACGAATATCATGGACACATTAGAACCATTGCATATATGGAGGTTTAAAAATCCAGACAATGAGATATCCAGTTGAAGTCGGAAGTTAACATACACTTAGGTTGGAGTCATTAAAACTAATTTCAAACTCATTCAACCACTCCACAAATTTCATGTAAACAAACTATAGTTTTGGGCAAGTCAGTAAGGACATCTATTTTGTGCATGACACAAGTAATTTTTCCAACAATTGTTTACAGACAGATTATTTCACTTATAATTCACTGTGTCACAATTCCAGTGGGTCAGAAGTTAATAACATACACTAAGTTGACTGTGCCTTTAAACAGCTTGGAATATTATATAATGGCTTTAGAAGCTCTGATAGGCTAATTGACATAATTTGAGTCAATTGGAGGTGTACCTGTGGATGCATTTCAAGTCTGACCTTCAAACTCAGTGCCTCTTGCTTGACATCATGGGAAAATCAAAAGAAAATCAGCCTAGACCGCAGAATGAAAATTGTAGACCTCCAAAAGCCTGATTCATCCTTGGGAGCAATTTCCAAATGCCTGAAGGTACCACAATCATCTGTACAAACAATAGTACGCATGTATAAACACCATGGGACCACGCAGCCGTCATACCGCTCAGGAAGGAGATGCGTTGTCTCCTAGAGATGAACGTACTTTGTTGCGAAAAGTACAAATCAATCCCAGAACAACAGCAAAGGACCTTGTGAAGATGCTGGAGGAAACAGGCACAAAAGTATCTATATCCACAGTAAAACGAGTCCTATATTGACATAACCTGAAAGGCCACTCAACAAGGAAGAAGCCACTGCTCCAAACCTACATAAAAAAGCTAGACTACAGTTTGCAACTGCAGGTCATACTATTTGGATAAATGTTCTCTGGTCTGATGAAACAAAAATATAACTGTTTGACCATAATGACCATCGTTATGTTTGGAGGAAAAAGGGGAGGCTTGCAAGCCAGATAACACCCTCCCAACCGTGAAGCACGGGGGTGGCAGCATCATGTTGTGGGGGAGCTTTGCTGCAGGAGGGACTGGTGCACTTCACAAAATAGATGGCATCATGAGGGAGGGGAAATTATGTGGACATATTGAAGCAACATCAGGAAAGCTTGGATGCAAATGGGTCTTCCAAATGGACAATGACCCCAAGCATACTTCCAAAGTTGTGGCAAAATGGCTTAAGGATAACAAAGTCAAGGTATTAGAGTGGCCATCAGAAAGCCCTGACCTCAATCCTATAGAAAATTTGTGGGCAGAACTGAAAAAGCATTTGCGAGCAAGGAGGCCTACAAACCTGACTCAGATACACCAGCTCTGTCAGGAGGAATGGGCCAAAATTCACCCAACTGATTGTGGGAAGCTTGTGGAAGGAATGTGATGAAAGAAATACAAATATAATTAAATCACTATTATTATTCCGACATTTCACATTCTTAAAATAAAGTGGTGCTCCTAACTGACTAAAACAGGGAATTTTTACTGGGATTAAATGTCAGGAATTATGAAAAACTGAGTTTAAATGTAGTTGGCAAAGATTTTTGTAAACTTCCGACATCAACTGTACATTGAGGAGGCTTAATACAGAGACAAAGTGGAGTCGCAATTCAACCGCTCAGACACGAGAGGTATGTGGCAGGGTCTACAGTCAATCACGGACTACAAAACAAAAACCAGCCCTGTCGCGGATCACGATGTCTTGCTCCCAGACAGACTAAACAACTGTTTTGCTCGCTTTGAGGACGATACAGTGACACTGACACAGCCCGCTACCAAAACCCGCGGGCTCTCCTTCACTGTAGCCAACGTAAGTAAAACATTTAAACGTGTTAACCCTCGCAAGGCTGCAGGCCCAGACGGCATCCCCGGCCGCGTCCTCAAAGCATGCGCAGACCAGCTGGCTGGTGTGTTTACGGACATATTCAATCCTTATCCCAGTCTGCTGTCCCCACATGCTTCAAGAGGGCCACCATTGTTCCTGTTCCCAAGAAAGCGAAGGTAACGGAGCTAAAGGACTAGACTAGTCAAGGACCATATCACCTCCACCCTACCTGATACCCTAGACCCACTCCAATTTGCTTACCGCCCCAATAGATCCACAGACTACGCAATCGCCATCACACTGCCCTAACCCATCTGGACAAGAGGAATACCTATGTAAGAATGCTGTTCATCGATTACAGCTCAGCATTTAACACCATAGTACCCTCCAAACTTGTCATTAAGTCTCGACCCCGCCCTGTACAACTGGGTCCTGGACTTCCTGAGGGGCCGACCCCAGGTGGTGAGGGTAGGTAACAACATCTCCACCCCGCTGATCCTCAACACTGGTACCCACAAGGGTGAGTTCTCAGCCCTCTCCTGTACTCCCTGTTCACCCACGACTGCGTGGCCATGCATGCCTCCAACTCAATCATCAAGTTTGCAGACAACACTACAGTGGTAGGCTTGATTACCAACAAAGGCGAGACGGCTTACAGGGAGGAGGTGAGGGCCCTCGGAGTGTGGTGTCAGGAAAATAACCTCTCACTCAACGTCAACAAAATAAAGGAGACGATAGTGGCCTTCAGGAAACAGCAGAGGGAGCAGCCCCCTATCTACATCGACAGGACAGTAGTGGAGAGGGTAGAGAGTTAAGTTCCTCGGCGTACACATCAGGGACAAACTGAAGTGGTCCACCCACACAGACAGTGTGGTGAAGGTGCAGCAGCGCCTCTTCAACCTCAGGAGGCTGAAGAAATTTGGCTTGTCACCAAAAACACAAACTTTTACAGATGCACAATCGAGAGCATCCTATCGGACTGCATCATCGCCTGGTACGGCAGCTGCTCCGCCCATAACCGTAAGGCTCTCCACAGGGTAGTGAGGTCTACACAACGCATCACCGGGTGCAAACTACCAGCCCTCCAGAACACCTACACCACCCGATGTCACAGGAAGGCCAAAAAGATCATCAAGGAGAACAACCACCCGAGCCACTGTCTGTTCACCCTGCTATCATCCAGAAGGAGAGGTCAGTACAGGTTCATCAAAGCTGGGACCGAGAGACTGAAAAACAGCTTCTATCTCAAGGCCATCAGACTGTTAAACAGCTATCACTAACATTGAGTGGCTGCTGCCAGCATACTGACTCAACTCTAGCCACTTTAATAATGGAAAAATTGATGTAATCAATTTATCACTTGCCACTTTATATTATATAATGTTTACATACCCTACATTACTCATCTCATATACTGTACGCTGTACCATCTACTGCATCTTGCCATCTTGATGTAATTAAATGCATCACTAGCCACTTTAAACAATGCCACTTTATATAATGTTTACATACCCTACATTACTCATCTCATATGTATATGCTGTACCATCTACTGAATCTTGCCTATGCCTTACGGCCATTACTCATTTATATATTTGTATTTACATATTCGTATTCATTCCTTTACACTTGTGTGTACAAGGTAGTTGTTGTGAAATTGTTAGGTTATATTACTTATTAGATACATACGTTTATTTTGAAGGCTAACCGCAAAGTCCACTACTGTGGCTAATCCTTATTGTGGCTAGCTTCACATAGATGTGTCCGACCACCATTATCAAATAAGAACTGTCTTATGAATTCGGGTGATTTTAGATGATGACATCTAGCTAACTATAGCTACTGAAACAGATTGTTGTTTTGCTATGTTTTTGGGGAAGAACATTGTTTGCATCCATGAGCTAGCTGGCACTTTTTATGACCAGCACTGAAGGTGTGCGAGACAACTACAGTCCCTGGTAATGGGGACGTACGTAAATGGCAACAAAATAACTTTGTGGTCAGTGTGTGTTTGTGTAACCTTTATGTAGGTAGGTGTAACGGTATAGCTTCCGTCCCTCTCCTCGCCTCGAACCAGGGACCCTCTGCACACATCAACCACAGTCAATCACGAAGCATCGTTACCCATCACACCACAAAAGCCGTGGGGAACAACTACTTCTAGGTCTCCGAGCGAGTGACGTCACCGACTGAAACACTATTAGCGCGCACCACCGCTAACTAGCTAGCCATTTCACATTGGTTACACTCAACCCCTTTTGACCTCCTCCTTTTCCACAGCAACCAGTGATCCGGGTCAACAGCATCAATGTAACAGTATTACTTCTGTCCCTCACCTCGCCCCAACCTGGGCTCGAACCAGGGACCCTCTGCACACATCAACAACCGTCACCCTCGAAGCATCGTTACCCATCGCGCCACAAAAGCCGCGGCCCTTGCAGGGCAAAGGGAACAACTACTTCTAGGTCTCAGAGCGAGTGACGTCACCGACTGAAACACTATTAGCAAGCACCACCGCTAACTAGCTAGCCATTTCACATCGGCAAGTCAGAACAAATTCTTATTTAGAATGGCGGCCAAACCCGGACAACGCTGGGCCAATTGTGCGCCGCCATATGGGACTTCCGGTCACGGCCGGTTGTGACACAGTCTGGGATCGAACCGCAGGCTGTAGTGATGCAGTGCCTTGTACGAACACACACTGCAACCAAAGTAGACTATTCTTTCCCTAAACACCTTCAAAATGATATAAAGATGATAAGAAAACGTTAAACACATGGTTTTATGTTCCTAATAGAGCAGCTGTCAAACAGAGACTTGTCCATGTCTTTTAGAATGTCGGGGTTGACCGACTGTTCTGGTATGCACACTTTGTTTACTAGTTTACAGTGCAATGATCCTGTTGGTTTTATGCTTACAGTCAAGGCACCAAGGAATGGCGTAAAACAGTCTAGATGCAACATAAGCTACTACTATCGACCCAGGCCCATTTTGAGGCTTTACTCACGAACATAGACAATTTGATGCTGTGTCATAACTCTTAAATCGAATAATGCGCTGTTAAAAACAGCAACCTCCTCAGTGCCGTCTAGCCACCGTGTATCTCAGCACTGCAGCACTGACGCCATCTTGCTTGTGTCAAGCTTCACTCTTTTCCATTCTCCACTCCACATAAACCCACCAGCATCCACTGGCCGGTTATGTGGCAAATGCAACATTGTATCATGTTAATGTCTGTTCCATAAGTATCCATATGCACAGCAGTTCCATATTTCCTTGTATGAGAAAAGCAACAATGTGTCTTCACTCTCAAAAGGAGTAGCCACAAACTGATTTATAGACTAAAATAAACCCTGCTATGTGAATCTAACATAGAGATTTGAAAATGGGTCACAGCATTTGTAGTAACCCACTGAGCAAAATTATGTTGAAAAGACGTTGAAATCGAATCCAACATACAAAGATAAACGGGTTGAATTTTGGCTCTGCGCGAAAGATGAAACAACGTCGTTTCTGGAAGTTGAAAATACGCATTTACTGTACTCTACTGTACCAAACTATTACTCTGCTATGCCCTACTGTACTGTGCTGTCCAAACTTGTGAAACAAAGACATCTATTATTGTCAGAACCAAATCATAAATGGCTATGATCGGGACAAATCGAGGCCGGTCTGGGCCGGACGTCTGTGGACATTGAAATCAAGGCCAGGGTGGACGGAACACATTTTTACAACTTTTTAATGTCCATGTACATCAGGTGCACGTGCTCACTGGGAGGCCCTACGCTAGTTAAGGCGAAAGTGTAAAATGCCCAAAGGATGTAACTTGTTGGTCCTTCATTTGATGTTGATAAGCAGATAGCCTATCATTGCAATAGAATTGCATTTTCGTGTGGGGGGGGGTATTGATATCCCCATTGATAACCCATGGGTTGCAGCGTCGCTTGCAGTTGAACAGGTCGACCACCTTAAAATGATAATAGACTGCTTTATGGTCCGTATTCTTAATTATGTCGTTTATCAGGTCTAAACGCGTGTCTAGCCTAATCTGTTCAATATTCCTGAAAAGGATCACACACCCTTGAAAAATACAAAATGCAGGGTGTATTCATTAGTCAGATTCCGTTGCAAAACATTTTGCAAAGGAAACTGTTTACTCCAAACGGAAAACGTTTTGCAACGGAAGCTATATTTTCTATTGGACAAAATCTGGTATGTCCCTCCCCGTTTTTTTGCTCTGTTTGCTTCCTAGAGTAAATGGTAAATTGTTTCCGTTGCAAAACGTTTTGTAACAGACGAAACGTTTTGCAACGGACTCCAACTAATTCATACACGCCAGCATACGTTTACCACCATTGAAACAACGCAATCTCACAATATAGCTAGGCCCTAACATTTTCGCATATAGGCTAAATGAGAAGTCTGTCAGTAGAGAAACGGACCAATACTTTATTTTGTCATTCCAGGTCCCTGTAATCTAGTGCCAAACTGTCAATTCAGTGTCGTTGACAGATTCAACGGTAGGGCAATTATAGGCCTAAAAAGAAATGTTGAATGTTTTTGCTTTACGCATTTGGATATTCCACTCCAAAGCTAGTTAAGGCTATGAGGGAGATAAAAACAAGCTATTCTCGACACTACTACGCAGGCTGCAATTAGCAGAAATATGGAGTGGTTGGAACAAGATGAGAAATGTAGCCTAGTAATCGCATTAAAACCTATGGTGTTTAGCTTATAGTGCCTTAAAAACATTGTGGAATTTTGTAATTTAGTAACCTTTCTTTCTGCCTCCAAATGCAATCCTGATTCACCGTGGGTCTGAATTCCGTTATTTTCACCCCTCCTGCCTTCAGTTCACCCTTATCCTCCGCTGCTACAGGGACGGGAACTAGCTTATGGAGGTTCGTGCTTTGCCCGATACACGAAGAACGCTGACCTATTCTCCCCTTTTCTTACCTCAGATGCCAGCGTCAAGGTCGCAACCCATAACAGCAGAAATGCCGTTCGCTCGCCCATGCCGTTGACCCTAAATCAGTTTTGTCCAATATCTGGAAAATATTCCGATAAATCCGATGCTCTATCCCGTTCCCGTGCACTCCCGGTTGGCGATGGCGTGTTAAATGATGGAAAGCGAGAACGAGGCTGGCCAGCTTCCCCAAAAGCCTGTCACCTGACCGGGCCAATAGTGTGTGATTGCGGCCGGAGAGAATAGGCTAGCCTATGGGAAGAAACTTGAGGGAGGAAGGACTGCAGCCAGCTCCGATTGTGGGATATTGGCCGATATGAGCAGATGTTTAACACACGTAGTCATACACTTTATAGAGAGAGATCTCTTTAGCCCCCTCTGTCCCCTACAAACACGAAGGTTTCCTCTGCTGCTTTAATCCGCTCTCATTCATTATTTGTTTATGAAATGTCCCTATAGGCTAGTTCTGATGACACACACACAAAGACATAAATACCACTAAAACCTCATTTCACAATCCTAAAAGAATTAGACAATCCCAAAATGCAGCAGTTTTAACGCAATATCAAATCATTATATATATTTTTGAATTGTTTAATTGAGCCTTTATTTAACTAGGCAAGTCGGTTAAGAACCAATTATTATTTACAATGACAGCCTATTTAATATTAAGTACCTTACTGTTATTTTTTTTCAATTAAAATGGTCAAAAAATAACAGAGATACTTTTGTGTATATAGTGTATGTGGGCACCACTTTAAATTAGTTTATTTGGCTATTTCAGCCACACCCTTTGCTGACAGGTGTATAAAGTTGAGCGCACAACCATGCCGTTTCCATAGACAAACATTGGCAGGAGAATGGCCTTACTGAAGAGCTCACTTTCAACGTGGCACCGTCATAGGATGACACCTTTCCAACAAGTCAGTTAGTCAAATGTCTGCCCTGCTAGAGCTGCCCTGGTCGACTGAAAGTGATGGTATTGTTAAGTGGAGTCTAGCAGCAACAACGGCCCAGCCACAAAGTGGTAGGCCACACAAGCTCACAGAACGGAACCACCGAGTGCTGAAGCGCGTAGCGCATAAAAAACATCATAAAAAACAACACTCACTACCGAGTTCCAAACTGCCTCTGGAAGCAACGTCAGAACAAGAACTGTTCGTCGTGAGCTTCATGAAATGGGTTTCCATGGCCGAGCAGGCGCACACAAGCCTAAGATCACCATGCACTTGCAATGCCAAGTGTCAGCTGGAGTGGTGTAAAGCACAACACCATTGGACTCTGGAGCAGTGGAAACACATTCTCTGGAGTGATTAATCACGCTTCATCATCTGGCAGTCCGAAAGACAAATCTGGGTTTGGCGGATACAGGAGAACTCTACCTGCCCCAATGCTTAGTGCCAACTGTAAAGTTTGGTGGAGGAGGAATAATGGTCTGGGGCTATTTTTCATGGTTCGGGCTAGGCCCCTTGTTTCCAGTGAAGGGAAATATTAACCCTATAGCATACAATGACATTCTACGATTCTGTGCTTCCAAACTATGTGGTAACAGTTTGTGGAAGGCCCTTTCCTGTTTCAGCATGACAATGCCCCCGTGCACAAAGCAAGGTCATACAGAAATGGTTTGTCAAAATCGATATGGAATAACTTGACTGGCCTGCACAGTGCCCTGACCTCAACTCCATCAAACACTTTTGGGATGAATTGGAACGCCGACTGCGAGCCAGGCCTAATCGCCCAACACCAGCATCCGACCTCACTAATGCTCGTGGCTGAATGGAAGCAAGTCCCCTCAGCAATGTTCCAACACTTAGTGGAAAGCCCCCTTTTCTGCCATCTGGGAAGGACCAACTCCATATTAATTCCCATGATTTTGGAATGAGATGTTCAACGAGCAGGTGACCAAGTACTTTTAGTCATGTAGCTTCTTAGCAAAGAGCAATTTCGCAAGCAAGAACTTTGCTAGGACTGTCTATAAGTGGTCTGAGTAGGGGCCTAATGGGAGAGATATATAACATGAAAACTAGCTGTTATTGGCAGAGAGGTTTGAAACTATTTTTGTTATTGGTCTATTAATTTATACCAGTCTATTAATTTATACCACCAGGTGATGTCGCCAAGCAGGCCAAAACTCCATCCCACCAAAACAGGCTGAAACTTTACTGTCTATTCAAACAGTTCTTGCACGAAAACAGCATTATCGTCATTTTCACAATTATACAGTATTATTCCAACCTCAGTCTGAAAATATAAAACACAGGAAAATCACGTTTTTGACGTAATGTACTTTATTATTCCATAGAAATGTGTCAATCTGAAAATAACTGATCTGAAACTGTTTGTTTATCTTACTTATTAGCCTCACAGTGGCCAGATGGACAGAGGAGAGGTTCCTTCTGCCAAAGAAATCAAATCAAATTGTATTCGTCACATGTGCCAAATACCGTGAAATGCTTACTTACAGTAGCTTGCGAAAGTATTCACTCCCCTTGGCATTTTTCCTATTTTGTTGCCTTACAACCTGGAATTAAAATAGAGTTTTTGGGGTTTTGTATCATTTGATTTATACAACATGCCTACCTCTTTGAAGATGCAAAATATTTTTGGGGAGTGAAACAAACAAGAAATAACACAAAAAACAGAACTTGAGTGTGCATAACTATTCACCCCCCAAACTCAATACTTTGTAGAGCCACCTTTTGCAGCAATTACAGCTGCAAGTCTCTTGGGGTATGTCTCTATAAGCTTGGCACATCTAGCCACTGGGATTTTTGCCCATTCTTCAAGGCAAAACTGCTCCAGCTCCTTCAAGTTGGATGGATTCCGCTGGTGCACAGCAATCTTTAAGTAATACCACAGATTCTCAATTGGATTGAGGTCTGGGCTTTGACTAGGCCATTCCAATACATTTAAATGTTTCCCCTTAAACTACTCGAGTGTTGCTTTATCAGTGTGGTTAGGGTCATTGTCCTGCTGGAAGGTGAATCTCTGTCTCAGTCTCAAATCTCTGGAAGACTGAAACAGGTTTCCCCTCAAGGATTTCCCTGTATTTAGCACCATCCATCATTCCTTCAATTCTGACCAGTTTCCCAGTCCCTGCTGATGAAAAACATCCCACAGCATGATGCTGTCACTGTGGGGATGTTTTCTCGGGGTGATGATAGGTGTTGGGTTTGCGCCAGACATAGTGTTTTCCTTGATGGCCAAAAAGCTACATTTTAGTCTCATCTGACCAGATTACCTCCTTCCATATGTTTGGGGAGTCTCCCACATGCCTTTTGGCTTATTTCTTTCTTTAAGCAATGGCTTTTTTCTGGTTACTCTTCCGTAAACCCCAGCTCTGTGGAGTGTACGGTTTAAAGTGGTCCTATGGACACATACTCCAATCTCTGCAGTGGAGCTTTGCAGCTCCTCCAGGGTTATCTTTGGTCTCTTTGTTGCCCGTCTGATTAATGCTCTCCTTGCCTGGTCCGTGTGTTTTGGTGGGCAGGCCTCTCTTGGCAGGTTTGTTGTGGTGCCATATTCTTTCCATAATGGATTTAATGGTGCTCCATGGGATGTTCAAAGTTTCTGATATCTTTTTATAACCCAACCCTGATCTGTACTTCTCCACAACTTTGTCCCTGACCTGTTTGGAGAGCTCCTTGGTCTTCATGGTGCTCCTTGGTCTTCATGGTGCCGCTTGGTCTTCATGGTGCCCCTTGGTCTTCATGGTGCCCCTTGGTCTTCATGGTGCCCCTTGGTCTTCATGGTGCTCCTTGGTCTTCATGGTGCTCCTTGGTCTTCATGGTGCCCCTTGGTCTTCATGGTGGTCTTCATGGTGCCCCTTGGTCTTCATGGTGCCCCTTGGTCTTCATGGTGCCCCTTGGTCTTCATGGTGCCCCTTGGTCTTCATGGTGCCCCTTGGTCTTCATGGTGCTCCTTGGTCTTCATGGTGCCCCTTGGTCTTCATGGTGCCCCTTGGTCTTCATGGTGCTCCTTGGTCTTCATGGTGCTCCTTGGTCTTCATGGTGCTCCTTGGTCTTCATGGTGCCCCTTGGTCTTCATGGTGCTCCTTGGTCTTCATGGTGCTCCTTGGTCTTCATGGTGCTCCTTGGTCTTCATGGTGCTCCTTGGTCTTCATGGTGCCCCTTGCTTAGTGGTGTTACAGACTCTGGGGCCTTTCAGAACAGGTGTATATATACTGAGATCATGTGACACTTAGATTGCACACAGGTGGAATTTATTTAACTAATTATGTGACTTCTGAAGGTAATTGGTTGCACCAGATCTTATTTAGGGGCTTCATAGCAAAGGGGGTGAATACATATGCATGCACCACTTTTCCATTTTAAATGTTTTTTTGTTTTTTTAAACAAGTTGTTTTTTTAATTTCACTTCACCGATTTGGATTATTTTGTGTATGTACATTACATGAAATCCAAATAAAATTCCATTATAATTACAGGTTGTAATATAACAAAATAGGAAAAACGCCAAGGGGGATGAATACTTTTGCAAGGCACTGTACAAGTCCTTAACCAGCAATGTAGTTAATAAGAAAAAGAGTTAAGAAAATATTGACTAAATAAACTAAAGTTTAAAAAAAAGTTACAATAAAATACAAATAACAAGGCAATATACAGGGGGTACCGGTACCGAGTCAATGAATGTTACAGGTTAGTCGAGGTAATTGAGGTAATATGTACCTCAATTAATTGAGGTAATATGTACATGTAGGTAGGGGTAAAGTGACTATGCATAGATAATAAACAGCAAGTAGCAGCAGTGTAAAAAAAAGGGGGGGGGGGGGTCAAGGCAAATAGTCTGGGTAGCCATTTGATTAATTGTTCAGCAGTCTTATAGCTTGGGGGTAGAAGCTGTTAAGGAGCCTTTTGGACCTAGACTTGGCGCTCCGGTACCGCTTGCCTTGCAGTAGCAGAGAGAACATACTATGACTAGGGTGGCAAGGGTCTTTGACCATTTTTTGGGCCTTCCTCTAACACCGCCTGGTATTGAGGTCCTAGATGGCAGGAAGTGATGTACACTGTAGCGCTCTTCAGTCAGAAAGTTAACAAGAATATGTTATCCACTTGACAGGAGGAATATAATGGTCAATATCAACTTAATTAGGTATGATACAACTTTATTTGTCATTTAATATAAATTTGTTGTTCGTATTTCAAGGAAAATATAGTGTTTTGTTTTTACACTGTCCCAAGCAATGGTTCTATAATCCTGAGATTTGGTTCTGGGTTGAGGCAATGTTGACCTCTCTGATGTGGATGTACTGCCCTCTGGTGGCATGTGCTTTAATGCTCATTTCTGCCCGTGCAAGTATTACTGTACCAATTTATTAGGCTCATGAGAAAAAGATGTTTGGGTGGCCGATGAAGTTGATGTAGGCTATTCCATCAGATTCCAGTTATACTGCCAGATACATTTGATTGAAAACGAAGAGATTAACACCCGCAGCATCTCTAGCTATAGCCAACGAAAACGATATGATGGGAAAACGTCGGTCACTCACCCACTCCTCCATTGACATTACATCCTCCCAGCAGCTAGCTAGCTAGCTAATGGTTATACTGTGTCTTTGGCTTGCTAAATAGCTAAGTTACATAAATTTATAGGCTAGCCCAGGGTGTCAAACTCGGGCCAGACATACCTATTTGTTTTGGCAATAAACTACGACCCAAACTGGACATATATTTTTTAAATAAAACAATGTCCCTTTATAACGTTCACTTACACTAAACAAACATATATAAACGCAACATGTAGTGTTGGTCCCTTTTTTCATGAGCTGAGGAGGCATACGCATGGCAATTTGAATGCTCAGAGATACCGTGACGAGATCCGGAGGCCCGTTGGGGCGGCAGGTTAGCCTAGTGTTCTTTAAAAGGTAGAGTCCTAATAACCAAGGCTGAAGGTATCTCTAGACTAACATATGTTGCTCTATCTTTATATCTTGACCGTAAAATAAGCAAGGAGATAGACCAGATGCTTTTCAACTTTCTTTGGTGAAACCGTACCCATTACATTAGGAAAACTGTTGTAATGAACACTTATGAGAATGGTGGACTGAATTTTCTGGATTTTACTACTTTAAATAATACTTTCAAGATCAATTGGATAAAACAATTCCTAAGAAGACCCACTTCTATCTGGAATTGTATTCCTCATCATGTCTTCTCTACTTTTGGTGGCCTTAACTTCATGTTGTTTTGCAATTATAATATTGACAAAGTTCCAGTGAATCTTTCTGCTTTTCATCGGCAGGTTTTCTTGTCATGGTCCTTAATTTATAAACACAATTTTTCTCCACACAGATATTATATATGGAATAATCGGGATATATTGTATAAAAATACCTCTCTGTTTTTAGAATATTGGTTCAGAAATAATATCCTATTGGTGAGCCAACTGGTAAATGCAGAGGGTCTTTTACTCAGTTATAAAGAATTCTTATCACTTTACAAGGTCCCTGTAACACCTAAAGATTTTGCAATTGTTTTAGATGCCATTCCCTCAGGTGTTGCTATGTTATTCAAGAACATGTCAAGACCTGACCCTCAGAGCCTACCTTCTATTGACCCTGTTGACTCATCAGTAGGAAAGATTTGTTTCTCTTTTGGTCCATTCAACAACAGAGCGATACGATCCTTGTTTCAGCAGGATGTTGTATCTATACCTTATGTCATGCCTTACTGGAATGGATTTATTGATAATATCTGTTGGAAAAAAGTTTGGATGTTGCCACAAACATACCTACTTGTTAACAAAATTAAGGAAGTTTCCTTTAAAATTATTCATAAATACTATCCTGCCAACCACTATATGAAGAAGTTTAAGGAAAACATCAACTCAAATTGCTCCTTTTGTAATGACCACCCAGAAACAGTTGTGCATCTTTTTTGGCATTGTATGCATGTAAGAAAACTGTGGCAAGACATCAGTAGGTTTATAATTGAACACATTTATGAAGATTTTACACTATTGTGGAGAGATGTACTGTTTGGATTCTTTACATACAATAGAAATAAGCGGAATCATTTTTATGTAATTAATTTCATTATTCTTTTGGCCAAATTTCATATACACAAATGTAAATTTACAAACAGAAAACCACATTTTCGTATCCTACAAAAAGAAATTGAACTGTATTTTAAGACGGTTAAATGCTCTACTAACAAAAAAGCTGTTAGAATTGTAAGTATATGCATGTCCCTTAAGGTCCTTGTGTAATTGTAATGTGATATTGTACCCCCTAGCTCGATTGTCCATTGTTTGTAATCTATGTATGCTTGTGTTCCCTCATGTGCTTTATGTATTGATTTGTTGTTAATAAAAAAAATATTTAAAAAATAAAATTAAAATAATTTTTTTTTTTTTTAAAAGGTTAGCCTAGTGTAGAGCATTGGTCTAGTAACTGAAAGGTTGCAAGTTTGAATCCCCCAGCTGACAAGGTACACATCTTTCGTTCTGCCCCTGAACAAGGCAGTTAACCCACTGTTCCTAGGCCATCATTGAAAATAAGTATTTGTTCTTAACTGACTTGCCTAGTTAAATAAATCTATTTGTCTTGCCATTCGCTCACCTCACGTTTCAGCATGAAAATGCACAGCCCCATCGCTGTACACAATTCATGGAAGCTGAAAATGTCCCAGTTCTTCCATGGCCTACATATCACCCATTGTTTGGGATGCTCTTGATCGACGTGTACGACAGCGTGTTGCAGGTCCCGCCAGCATCTTCGCACAGCTATTGAAGAGGAATCGGACAACATTCCACAATCAACAGCCTGATCAACTCTGTGAAAAGGAGATGTCACGCTGCATTGGGCAAATGGTGGGCCCTCCAGATACTGACATTTGTTTAAGGTAACTGTGACCAACATATGCATATATGAATTCCTAGTCATGTGATACTCAGATTGTGGGCTAATTTCTTTCTTTCAATTGACTGATTTCCTGAACTAACTCAGTAAAATATGTTAAATTGTTCCGTTTATATTGTTCAGTGTATGTACGTAGGATGCTGTATATAGCATTTTCATATATTAAAACAAAAGCGACAATTAATATTTGTCCATCCGTTGCTATGTATTGTAGTTGAGTAGCCAAGGCTACTTGTAACGATGTGCGCTGAGAGTCAGGAAGCAAGTTCGGGGAGTGAGTGTTTTAATAAATTAAACGTAATACAAAATAAGAAACACGAACAACGCAGACAGGAAACTGAAACAGACAGAAAATACACAAGGTTTTTTTTTTTATATATATTTTTTTTAATATTTTTTTTTTATTAACAACAAATCAATACATAAAGCACATGAGGGAACACAAGCATACATAGATTACAAACAATGGACAATCGAGCTAGGGGGTGAAAATACACAAGCTTATTGCCCAATTTCTGGAACCGTGACGTCAAAATAAATAAAAAAATCGACACTTGACACTACTGACTTTCACTCTTTCCACGTTTGCAGTCCAAGCCGGATTCACGACAAACTTTGATCTCCTGCTTACATTGATTATAATTTCGGCAGAAAATGGAAACCTATAGGTAAGGTCATGATAATATGTTCATGCAATATACTTTGACTACAACGGTTGCCAGAAATGGAAGTGAATTGAATGTATTGTGTGTGTGAGGGGGAATTAAGCTCTGATTCATATTTCACCAAACATTATTCACTTCTTTTTAAGGTGTCTTTATTACAGTGTGAATACACGTCTTGTAGTTAATTGTCATTACAACTTGTCACTAACTGGTGGTAATTGCAGTGTGTAATTACAGGGGTTTTAACAACAAATGATTGTTACCATGCTAGTCACAAATTCACCGATTTAGTGTTTAGTTTCATAACTGCATCCGGTTAATTAATAACTGTCACAAGCTTTTAATATCATGTGGACAGATACACTGGGTGTCCAATATTGCAAGGGTTGGAGACTCAATAGGCTCTAATTACCTACCAGTGAATGCGCACTCTTCAAAAATCTCTTCAAAGTCCTTGCTAGCACATGCCCCCAAAAAGTGTACCATGTGGGTTAACTTGGTTGTTATGTTACAGCCTTATTATAAATGGGATAAAATTGCTCCCCCCCCTCATCAATCTACACACAATACCCCATAATGACAAAGCAAAAAACGGGTTTTTAGAAATTTTTGAAGAAAAAAAAAAGCAAAACTATGAAATATGACATTTACATAAGTATTCAGACCATTTACTCAGTACTTTGAAGCACCTTTGCCAGTGATTACAGCCTTGAGTCTTCTTGGGTGTGCAGCTTTTTTTTTCAAGTCTCTCCAGAGATGTTCAATCGGGCTCATGTCCGGGCTCTGACTGGGCCACTCAAGGAGAGACTTGTCCCGAAGCCACTCCTGAGTTGTCCTAGATGTGTGCTTAGGGGTGTTGTCCTGCTGGAAGGTGAACCTTCGCCCCAGTCTGTGGTCCTCAAAGCAGGTTTTCATCAAGGATCTCTCAGTACTTTGCTCTGTTCATCTTTCCTTCGATCCTGACTTGTCTCCCAGTCCCTGCCACCGAAAAACATCTTCACAGCATGATGCCGCCACCCCCATGCTTCACCATAGGGATGGTGCCAGGTTTCCTCCAGATGTGACGCTTGGCATTCAGGCCAAAGAGTTCAATCTTGGTTTCAGCAGACCATAGAATCTGGTTTCTCATGGTCTGAGTCCTTTAGGTGCCTTTTAGGAAACCAAGCGGGCTGTCATGTGCCTTTTACTGAGGAGTGGCTTCCGTCTGGCTACTCTACCATAATGGCTTGATTGGTGGAGTGCTGCACAGATGGTTGTCCTTCTGGAAGGTTCTTCCATCTTCACAGAGGAACTCAGGAGCTCTGTCAGAGTGGCCATCTGGTTCTTGGTCACTTCCTTGACCAAGGCCCTTCTCCCCAGATTGCTCAGTTTGGCCGGGCGACCAGCCAGTTCTAGGAAGACTCTTGGTGGTTCCAAACTTCTTCCATTTAAGAATGATGGAGGCCACTGTGTTCTTGAGGACCTTCAATGCTTCGGACATTTTCTGGTAACCTTCCCCAGATCTGTGCCTCAACACAGTCCTGTCTCGTAGCTCTATGGACAATTCCTTCGACCTCATGGCTTGGTTTTTGCTCTGACATGCACTGTCACCTGTGGGACCTTATATAGACTAGTGTGTGCGCCTTTCCAAATCATGTCCAATCAATTGAATTTACCCCAGGTGGACTCCAATCAAGTTGTAGAAACATCTCAAGGATGATTGATGGAAACAGGATGCACCTGAGCTCATTTTTGAGTCTCATAGCAAAGGTTCGGAATATTTATGTAAATAATGTATATTTTTTATAAATTTGCTAACATCTCTAAAAACCTGTTTTCGCTTTGTCATTATGGGATATTGTGTAGCTTGATGGGGAAAACAATTCATTTAAGAATTTAAAATAAGGCTGTAACGTAACAAAAAGGGGAAGGGGTCTGTAGACATTCCGATTGCAATGTAGATGCCCTCACCCGCTAATGACATAATGCTGACTTTACTTTGGTCTGACCCCGCTACAGGCTTTCCAGCAAGAACCAGGCAGATGTGTCCATATTCAGAGTTTTATTCTCTAGTTCACCACCACACATCAGCACACACACACATAGAAGTGATTTTTGTGTGGTTCTAAGGAAAGGCAGAATAAACTATCATTAGGATCCATATACAAGAGGCTAATGAAATATACATACAATAGTAAAGAGATGACGTGATATATATATGGCATGCTGTTCTAACAGTGGATGTTATAGTATAACATGCAAACACTTGGATATTCACACAGCATGAATATAGAAGTACCCAGAGAAAGAAATAGAAGGCCTAGGCACTTAAGATTTATGTCCCTCTCTCAGGCCTGTCTACAGATCTTATCTGATCTTAGAAGGCACTGTTTACTAGGCTCCTAGGTTGTTAACCAAAGTGCACATGCAAATGGTATTTGTCCCTTCTGGAACCTCTAGAAACTCTGCCATGTTGCCCTTTCATACAGCAGTATCATCTAAGGCTATACATTGCAGCGATAACATACAAACAATATACACCGGCTAACCACACTAACCCGAGGTAGCATGCATGGGATGCACACAAATACGGAATATCCCCAAACTTACATGCCAATGGACGCACACAACACTTTAGTGAGGAAACAACATGTCTCCTGCCATCTTTCTCAAGACGGCAGGTGAACACACTAACTTGGTGTATGAACAGAGGTGTGAAGTGTCTGAAGGCCAATCGGATTGAGAGGGCTGGCCTTTTTCACAATACCCGCACTGTATCTGCGAGCTGTTGGCTAGAACGCACGTGTGATGGAAATCCAATTAACTTGTATTTTCTATTCGGTACATGGGAATTTAACCGCAGAAGTAATTTTTATATGCTTTTTACCAGTAACAAGGCAATTTGATGGAAAATGCGCAAGGACATTTGCATATGGTTTTTATGCCGATTTTAGAATATTTGTGTGAAAATCTGTCGCCAATTTAATGGAAACCTAGCTAGTGTCTCCTTTTTACATTTATGTTCTAAACAATATCCTAAATCTAAAGAAATCCACCAATCATACAATATCAACCCACCACCTATCCTGCAATGCAATTTGTGATTCTATTATGGTTCTTCATGTTGATCAGCAAGCCTCTGACATATGTATCCATTTTCACCTTCAGAACACACATTGTCATGTGGACTGTCCTGTGGTTAGTAGAAGTCTTCCTGTGTGCCTCAGGTAAGTTATTCTCATTGCCTCAATAGAGACATGGTGTAGATGCTAAGTTTAGGAGGGGTGGTAATGGTCAGCAATACATCTCAATTGCTTATAGTGTTATGTTGTCTCAAACTCATGTCTCTTGTTGTAACACATCCTCAACCTCTGTGGATATTCAACTGAGACATGGTTCTGAGGTGAAGGTTGTTGTTTCTGGTTTCCTCAATGAAGACTGTTTATCAAGCAGAATCTTAATAATTGCAGTTGTCTCTCCTCAAACCTTTTTGTTACACCCACACATTCTCCCACACATCCTCAGTTCTCCTTTCTACTCCCCCGTGTGTGTGTGTGTGTGTGTGTGTGTGTGTGTGTGTGTGTGTGCGCACGCGTGTGTGTGTTTAAAGTAACATTCCATCCATCTACAGTGAGGGAAAAAAGTATTGATCCCCTACTGATTTTGTACATTTGCCCACTGACAAAGAAATTATCAGTCTATAATTTTAATGGTAGGTTTATTTGAACAGTGAGAGACAGAATAACAAAAAAATCTAGAAAAACTCGTGTCAAAAATGTTATAAACTGATTTGCATTTTAATGAGGGAAATAAGTATTTGACCCCTCTGCAAAACATGACTTAGTACTTGGCAATCACAGAGGTCAGACGTTTCTTGTAGTTGGCCAGCAGGTTTGCACACATCTTAGGAGGGTATTTGTCCCACTCCTCTTAGCAGATCTTCTCCAAGTCATTAAGGTTTCGGGGCTGACGTTTGGCAACTCGAACCTTCAGTTCCCTCCACAGATTTTCTATGGGATTAAGGTCTGGAGACTGGCTAGGCCATTTGATAATTTGTCAGTGGGCAAACATACAAAATCAGCAGGGGATCAAATATCTAATTTTATTTGTCACATGCTCCAAATATCCTCCCACATGTCACACATCCTCAGTTCTCCTTTCTACTCCCCCTCCTGTGTGTGTTTACAGTAACATCCCATTCATCCATCTGGGTATGTCAAATCCAATCTAATGTTATTTGTCACATGCGCCGAATACAACAGGTATAGATAGACCTTACCGTGAAATGCTTACTTACCAGCCCTTAACCAACAATTCAGTTTTAAAAAAGAGTTAACAAAATATTTAGTAAATAACCTAAAGTAAAAATAAAATAAAAGTAACACAATAAAATAACAATTATGAGGCTATATACACAAGGGGTACCAGTATCGAGTCAATGTCATCCATCTACGAGTTTGTGTTTACAGTAAAATCACAGTCATCCATCTACGAGTTTGTGTTTACAGTAAAATCACAGTCATCCATCTACGAGTTTGTGTTTACAGTAAAATCCCAGTCATCCATCTACGAGTTTGTGTTTACAGTAAAATCCCAGTCATCCATCTACGAGTTTGTGTTTACAGTAAAATCCCAGTCATCCATCTACGAGTTTGTGTTTACAGTAAAATACAGTCATCCATCTATGAGTTTGTGTTTACAGTAAAATCCCAGTCATCCATCTACGAGTTTGTGTTTATAGTAAAATCCCAGTCATCCATCTACGAGTTTGTGTTTACAGTAAAATCACAGTCATCCATCTACGAGTTTGTGTTTACAGTAAAATCACAGTCATCCATCTACGAGTTTGTGTTTACAGTAAAATCCCAGTCATCCATCTACGAGTTTGTGTTTACAGTAAAATCCCAGTCATCCATCTACGAGTTTGTGTTTATAGTAAAATCCCAGTCATCCATCTACGAGTTTGTGTTTACAGTAAAATCACAGTCATCTATCTACGAGTTTGTGTTTACAGTAAAATCACAGTCATCCATCTACGAGTTTGTGTTTACAGTAAAATCACAGTCATCCATCTACGAGTTTGTGTTTACAGTAAAATCACAGTCATCCATCTACGAGTTTGTGTTTACAGTAAAATCTCAGTCATCCATCTACGAGTTTGTGTTTACAGTAAAATCTCAGTCATCCATCTACGAGTTTGTGTTTACAGTAAAATCTCAGTCATCCATCTACGAGTTTGTCCCAGTCATCCATCTAAAATACTAATATTATTTTCACATGCACTTATACACTTCTCTTTGTATATCAAGCAGGCCCACACACACACACCCTCTGTTGTCCTTTGAGATAGAAAGATATCACTTTTGCTATTGCTGCTTGGCAGCTTCAGGATAAGGGACTTGATCAGCAAAATGTTGTTTACTCAGAATGGGAAACATTTCATAAAAAATAAAAAAAAGTTTATATTGGACAAATTCAGCCTGGGTCTTGCCAGGACACACAGCGAGCCCTGCCACAGGCATCCTGTGTAACACAGCTGAAGTCAAGCCTGGGTGGGGGGGGCTTGACTTACTACAAGTTTAGAAAGCTGTCCACTAGACTAATTTACCAATCTAAAAACATTTAGCTGACGGGATAATTGAGTGACTGTTGATGCACAACCAAATTCCGAAATTGCACCTTGTATATTCTATTATTCTAACTCTCAACAGTAAGTTGAGACCCTGACTGAGTTCCTGTGTGTGAAACTGGTCCGCGGGCCTACAGAAGGGGGGCGGCATGCCAGTTGCTCTAGGCCATTGTCATAGTCCTGGAGAGCCGATGCCGCTCGTTTTATAGTCAATAAATCCATGAATTCCCTTAACCAAATGTCCATGCTAATGTAACAGTATAACTTTAGTCCGTCCCCTCGCCCATACCCGGGCTCAAACCAGGGACCCTCTGCACACATCAACAACTGACACCCACGAAGTATCGTTACCCATCGCGCCACAAAAGCCGCAGCCCTTGCAGAGCAAGGGGGACCACTACTTCAAGGTCTCAGAGCACGTGACGCCATCGATTGAAACGCCACTAGCGCGCACCACCGCTAACTAGCTAGCCATTTCACATCGGTTACACTAAGCACTGAGGTTTACACTCTTTCCAATTCATAAGTATTGTCCATTTGACTGTTATTAAGGCCAATGCAATGATACGTTGCGTGATTCTAGGTTGGATATTGTCCACCCTACTTCCTAACAGGCACACCACAAGACAAAGTGGGATACATACACTCAAAATTCCAGTCAACATACAATCTACATCAGTCAAATCTTTTAACGACTGGACATTTCCAAAACGGATTCATTGGTGTGCCAACCTCACCGCAGCCATGCCTTCCTCTGACACCACCTGGTATAGAGTTTGTTTTTGGAAGATGGGCAGGGACTCTGCTGTCCTAGCTTCAGGGGGGAAGCTGGTTCCACCCTTGAGGTGCTTGGACTAAGCTGAGCGGGAGCTGCATGACATGAGAGAACTTGGGAAGGTTGAAAACCAGGCAGGCTGCAGCATTTTGGATAAGTTGCTGGGGGTTTGATGGCATAAGAGAGAGCCCAGCCAACAGCGAGTTGCAGTAGTCCAGACGGGAGAGGACAAGTGCCTGGATAAGAACCTATCGCCGCTTCCTGTGTGAGGTAGGGTCGTACTCTACGGATGTTGTAGAGCATGAACCTGGAGGAGCGGGTCTCTGCTTTGATGTTTACAGAGAACGACGGGGTGTTGTCCAGGGTCACGGCAAGGTTCTTTGCACTCTGGGAGGGTCGACACTGTGGAGTTGTCAACCGTGATGGAGAGGTCTTTGAGTGGACTGGCCCGCCCCGGGAGGAAGAGCACTTCAAGGTTGCGCTTAAGGTGATGGGCCGACATCCAAGTTAAGATATCTGCCAGGCCTTCAGAGATGTGTTTTGCCACCTGGGTGTCGGAAGGGGGAAAATAGTTGCATGTTATCCGCATAGCAATGATAGGAGAGACCATGTGAGGATATGACGGAGCCGTGTGACGTATAGAGAAAAGAGGAGAGGGCCTAGAACTGAGCCCTGGGGGACAACAGTAGTGAGAGAGAGAAAAGGAAACAAAGTAGTGTTCAGAGACCTGGAGGGGGGTTGCAGTGAGATTAGTAGGTGAGCAGCCTCTACTAAAGATGAGGTCAAGCGTATTGCCTGCCTTGTGAGTTGGAGGGGATTAGGAAAATGTGAGGTCAAGAGGCAAGTAGGGGAAAGAGTTGGAAAGAAATGAATCGAAGGCCGACTTCATGAGGTTATGTGTTTAAAGTAATAACCTGTCCTCATTTCTAATCTCTCAAAACATGAGATGTCAAATATGATCTCAAACACCACCTCTACCGCCAGCTAACTGACTGAACAAAAATAGAAACGCAACATGTAATAATAAAAGATTTTACTGAGTTACAGTTCATACAAATGGAATAAATTAATTAGGCCCTAATCTATAGATTTTACCTGACTGGGAATACAGATATGCATCTGTTGGTCACAAATACCAAGGCTGGTTGTGTTAATCCACTGATGCAAAATTCCTCACTTTGTTTACCTAGCTAACCTAAGTACTACATAAAGCTGTTGCGGTGACTGTATTACTGCCACACCGGTACTCTTGAGTCATGACGGCAGTAAAATTTCACATGATCGCTGAGTCATGGTAATCTCTTCTTGTGCACTCTGAACATGCGTTGATCGTACCCAACTCACTAACGACCATCAGGTCGCTAATGGCCTGGTACTCAGCACTCTATTGTCCCTCTAGCCACTCTGACATTAAAGAAAATACCATTGAAAATCACGTAAATAGTATCATGCTTTTAAAACTCAAATCACTGTGATGATCAATTTGAAGAAAGAAGTTCAACAACAGGTTGAGCCTGAGTGGAAAACATGGTCGTTGTGGATGTGTTTCAAAGCCTAACAATGAAATGGACAGCACTTTCTAAGCTGATGATTACAGTTATAGGGCAGTATTTTAGATTTTCATAACTAATAGGCTGACACATTACCTTTAGCTATACAAAATATTTCACCACTGTGCATTTCCATCTCCTCATCAATCATTCATTCCTTTCTCGAGTGCACAGAGAGGCTGTCAACAAACATGTTAAGTTGTGAAAACATTTTACTATCGATGTTCCCAACCAGATTTCCCTTGGTTTCCCAAATGAAGCAATGGGTATCTCCAGGAACAGTCTTGGAGAGCCCATAGCATACAGAGTTTGGGCGGAGTATCACCTGTCATGCAGTGAGAGCAGGCTCCTCAAAGAGTGGTTGATGATGCATGGAGTGAAATAAGTTGTTTTATAAGCCCAGATATTTCTATGTAATCCTGTGTGAAAGCCGAGTTTTGATGGTTGCCACTAAAAAGACGAGTATCACAGCTGCTACTATATTTATTATTTATTTCTCAACTGCTCTTGCTCTGGGACAGAGGCGTCCATTCGCTATTTGAGTTCATACGGCTGGCATGTACTGTATATTTGCCCCTGCCCCTGTTCCTGACCATTTTAGGATTAGTTTAGCAAAAGAGAAATGCTCATTAACAGGGATGAAAAACAAATTGTGCACAAAATCCTGAGAGAAGTCATCTTTTTGTGCGTATAGAATTTCTGGGATTTCTGGGCTATTTTATTTAAGCTCATGAAACATGGGACCAACACTCTACATGTTGCGTTTATATTTTTGTTCAGTGTAGTTTTTCACGACTTAACAAGGGAGGTTCTAGTGAGGTGAGAGAAGCTGTGTTTGCTAACATGGGAGTGTTGGTTTCTTTAGGAGAAAGGGGCAGAAATAGTCTCATAAATATAAATAAAATAAAATTATATTGGTCACATACACATGGTTAGCAGATGTTAAGGTGAGTGTAGTGAAATGCTTGTGCTTCTAGCTCCGACAGTGCAGTAATATCTAACAAGTAATCTAACAAATTCACAACGACTACCTTATACACACAAATGTAAAGGGGTGAATAAGAATATGTACATATAAATATATGAATGAGCGATGGCCGTGTGGCATAGGCAAGATGCAGTAGATGGTATAGAATACAGTATGTACATATGAAATGAGTAATGTAGGAAATGTGGACATGATTAAAGTGGTGTTATTTAAAGTGACTAGTGATACCTTTATTAAATCTATTTATGACATTTATTAAAGTGGCCAGAGATTTGAGTCTGTATGTTGGCAGCAGCCACTCTGTTAGTGATGGCTGTTTATGACCTTGAGACAGAAGCTGTTTTGCTATTGGGATGTTACTGGAAACACACACACAATCGCCGTCTTGTTTAACTTACCTTGTGGGGACACACAATGTACACTGCATTCGGAAAGTATTCAGACCCCTTGACCAAACTGAGCAATCGGGGGAGAAGGGCCTTGGTCAGGGAGGTTACCAAGAACCCATCTCTGCAACACTCCACCAGTCAGGTGTTTATGGTAGACTGGCCAGACGGAAGCCACTCCTCAGTAAAAAGCACATGACAGCCCGCTTGGAGTTTTCCATTAGGTACCTAAAGACTCCCAGACCATGAGAAACCAGAGTCTCTGGTGGATGAAACCAAGATTGAAATCTTTGGCCTGAATGCCAAGTGTCATGTCTGGAGGAAACCTTGCACCATCCTTATGGTGAAGCATGGTGGTGGTAGCATCATGCTTTGGGGTGTTTTTCAATGGCAGGGACTGGGACACAGTCAGGATCGAGGCAAAGCTGAATGGAGAAAAGTACAGAGAGATCCTGATGAAAACCTGCTCCAGAGTGCTCAGGACCTCAGACTGGGGCGAAGGTTCACCTTCCAACAGGACAACGACCCTAAGCACACAGCCAAGACAACGCAGTAGTGGCTTCGGGACATGTCTTTGAGTGGCCCAGCCAGAGCCTGGACTTGAACCGGATCAAACATCTCTGGTCAGACCTGAAAATGGCTGTGCAGTAACTCTCCCCATCCAACCTGACAGAGCTTGAGAAGATCTGCAGAGAAGAATGGGAGAAACTCCCCAAATACAGGTGTGCCAAGCTTGTAGCATCATACCCAAGAAGTCTCAAGGCTGTAATCACTGCCCAAGTACTGAGTAAAGGGTCTGAATACTTGTATTTTTTTAAACCTGTTTTTGCTTTGTCATTATGGGGTATTGTGTGTAGATTGATGAGGGGGGAAAACTATTTAATACGTTTTAGATTAAAAATACCTAACAAAGTGTGGGAAAAGTAATGGGGTCTGAATACTTTCCGAAGTCACGGTAAACATTCAAAATCCTATTTTCCCTAAACCTGACCGTAACGCTAACCCCAAAATCTAACCTTAACCCTAACTCCTAAACCTAATCATATCCCTAACACTAATTCTACCTTCACCCCCTAGAAATAGCATTTGAGCTTGTAGGGACTAACAAAAATGTGTTTGTGTTAGTTTACTATTCGTGTGTGGCATATACCCACAAGTATAGTTAAACACATCCATAGATGGATGACTGGGATTTCACTGTGAACACACACACACACACACACAGGAGGAGGAATAGAAAGGAGAACTGAGGAAGTGTGGAAGTTTGTGTGGGTGTGATAAAAATGTATAGATACAATTGACTAAGTCAGATTTAAGATTCTGCTTGATAAACAGTCTTCATTGAGATATAAAAAGTGTGTGCTCTTGTGTGTGTGTGGTTCCAATAATGTGCGGTATCATGTTTATTGGCAAACAATGTGTTGTGATATTGCACAATAACCGTTTTGAGAGAAACCACATACCTCCTATTTAAAGTCTGGTTCTTCTTGTTTACTACTGTACTCCTCTGTACAAATGGGACATTTTGTTGTTGTTGCCATTTCAATGTTTATCTTATCTTGTTAAAGACCAATGCAACTTCCCTAAAACATTATTGAAATTAACCTTGAACCTGCTCAACTGGGCTTTAAAAAAATATTCTAGCCCATTTGGAGCCGCTCCAAGCTATTGTGGGACAAAACGTCCTCCTGCAATGCCCCTGCAAGAAGAGAAAGGAGAGAATGGACATGAAATGGCAGTTAGAAGACCATACCACCGTGCTTCACCACAGTGGAAGGCATAACATCACAAACATCGGGGAGGGATATGAAAACAGGGTCCGTCTCTTTCAGAATGAAGATAAAGACAACTGTTCCCTGCTCCTCTCAGGCATCACTGTCGCAGACAATGGGATGTACAAATGCTTCTTTCAAACCCAGACTTTGGTCTACATTCACATCACTCTGCATGTGATTGGTAAGACATTTGTTTTGCTTGTTTTTTGTTGTTGTTGTTGTTGTTCATTGTCATTCTGCTATTGGTTGATTTATTTGTTTTCTCCCGCCCCCTTTTCTACTTCATAAATGACTCCATTTCAGGCATGCTGCAGTTGATTTATCTCCTCTCTGCTCTCCAGCCAGCTACAGTGTATGTATGTACCAGGTACTAGACCAGGCTTCGATGGGTTCCGGATGGGGAGAGAGGTTCGGGGTGTACCAGTGTAAAGCCAACGGGGGATACCCAAAGGGCCAGATTCACTGGAAGATGGGTGGACATCCTCTGGTGAACACCTCCAGGAGGGATGAGACCCACCTGGATAACTCTACAGGACTATACAGTCTGACCAGCATCCTGACTATGGATCGGAGTCAGGGTGAAAAACTGCAGTGTATGGTGGAGAACACAGACCAGGCTTCTACACTCAACTCCACCTGCAAGGAAAAGCCTGGTGAGTACACGGGACTAGTGACACCAGTAGCCATAACACAGCAGCAGTAAATCACGGTACTGTAGTCAGGGTCAGGAGTTTCAGCCCCATAGTGATTTCATTGAAGAATGTTGGTTAGAGTCTCAGCTTGTACCCAAAAATCCCAAAACATCTGCATAAGAATGCATGAGAATGAAAAGCTAGGAGTGGGTGCATGTGTATGTGTGTGAAAGTGCACGAGGGTGGGGGAATCTAGGGGCAAGCACAGGCATAAACACAGAAAAGGTAAAAAAGTCTACGCTAGAGTGAAACTACAGAGAAACAACAGCGTTATCTTTGGGACTAAACTATTAGCATTACCAATGATGTAGTGGTTCCTCTGACTGAACACAAATGTTTGGATAAAAATGAAGAAGCTGGAATACACAGTGATGTGTTGAAGAGTAGTAGACAAAGAAAGTTACACTGCTGTGACAAATAAGGAGGAAGTTAGAGTTTCATTTGGAAAGTCTTCTCACCACTTGGTCAAGTTACACTAAGAGGTCTGCCTTTTCAAATTCCTCAGCTTTTTGGCTTCTCCGTCTCTCATCTAAAACACGTTTTTGGAGCATTTCATAGTTTGTATGAACTATTTCTATGTTTTCTGTTTCCTCTCTGCTTTCCAGTATACATTAGAGAGAGTCTATTGGAGAGTCCTGATAAAGTAGCAGTAGCAGCAGGTGTGTCTGTCAGCGTGGTTGTGATGCTTGTTGCGGGAGTCCTGCTGGTGATCTTCTTACTGACTAGATGTCACCGGCGTGAAACGTCAACGGTGAGCCCTTGTCCTTATTATACCACTGTGATATCAGTCCGAGTGTTAATGCTGCTTGGATCTAGAAAAAATGCCAGCATCTGGGCACAAATCAGAGCGCAAACTGCAAAGGTGTTAGAATTACAAATAAAAAAGACTAATAAGACTAACAAACCTCATACCGAACTTGCACCTTCAATCTAATATTGATGCACCTAAATAGTGATTGAATAGAGTAGTTTCAGTCCTTGTGTGTGATTGATTCATGTTTTGTTTTCCCTGGAAGAAGCAGAGAGACACCGAGGAAAGAAGCGTGACCCAGCAGTTGAACATGTATGAACACGGAGTGTGTGGAGCATCTTCTCCCTCTGATACAACAATCTCTCCTCAAATGACGGACGACAAAATGGAGGGATGGTGACTTGCGACAAGACAAACTTCAACTTAAAATAATGCCTGTGTTCAAAGTAGCAATGTGGAGCAGCATTGAACAATGTATTGTCATGTCATGTCTGAACCATATTCTGTGGCCATTATGCAACGAGGCAGGAAGTGAAAGAAGTGGAGAACAGCATGATGGGAGAAATGACTGGTCAATGGACTGAACATGAGCCGAACTCAGTAAATGAAGTCCAGAGAAATCCCAAGAAATAAAGTAGACCTAAGGCAGCCTGTATATTATTGAGTTGACTAACTACAGGTACATTCACATTTCTAAGAAGAGAAGCAGATGATACAGGACTACTATAGTTAACAGCCATCATGGAAACTCTTGTTACATACATCTACCGCATGTTCCTGGTGTTACCCATTTGAATCATGTTGATAATTCGCTTTCATGTACAGCAGTCATTTCACCATTTAAATATGAATTTAATTATCTGAATAATGTGAAGAATATGACATGATCAATGTTTTCATTGCTGCTTATTATTATGATGTAGCTTGCTGTGAAACAAGCGTGTCATGGAATGACTAAATCAAAAGATTAGTAACACTTTGGTCCAGGGTCCGTTTTGCTGTATTATTAACCATATTGGTTAAGCTTACAACACAGGAAGAGCTGATTGGGAATCAGGGAAATAAAATGACTTTTTATAGGTCTTGTCCCGAGGGACTAATACAAGTTTCACATCTGTGTTCACATTTATTTTGTGAGAGAAAAAAACTACAGACATTATACAAATACATTATCCGCCCACCTCTTCCCTTTCCACCCACCTCTCCCCTTTCCACCCACCTCTCCCCTTTCCACCCACCTCTCCCCTTTCCACCCACATCTCCCCTTTCCACCCACCTCTCCCCTTTCCACCCACCTCTCCCCTTTCCACCCACCTCTCCCCTTTCCACCCACATGACCTGCTTATTTGAGTACAAATATCAAAGTAGTGATTTTAAACTGTTAATTGTTGAAGTCCATATGTTGATACTTGGTTGCCTGGGTGTTAGGTACAGTGAAGTTAGTCATCATTAAGCAGTAAGAGATTGGCAAGACAAGGGATTGGTTTAGATAAAATGCTTGATAATGATGAAGACAGATTGCCAAAAGGAGAACAATCTGTTTTAATACTTTTATACCACTTATATTTTATGCTGTACGTGACAATACTGGCTGTTTTTCTGTGTGTGAAAGTATTGTTCAGTTGTTTTTATGTGTTTGTACTGTTGGAAAGTAGCTGAAATTCTCTGTCCTCTTCACTCTTGGTGTTTCTTTTTCAAATAAACTATGTACTGTGAATATGAAATGAGATAAACCCTATATTAAATGCCATAATAAACCCTATATTAAATGCCATAATAAACCCTATATTAAATGCCATAATAAACCCTATATTAAATGCCATAATAAAACCTATATTAAATGCCATAATAAAGCCTATATTAAAGCACAGCATTGATTGTCACTGCTACACAGATGATACACAGCCTCACATTTCTGTGTCACCAGAGGATTCTAGCTCCACAGATACATTATTAGACTGTTTTAGTGAGTTAAATAACTTCCTCCAGCTAAATCAAGACAAAACCTAGGTACTTATTGTTGGAGCCAAAGCACAGCGAGAGAATCTAGCAGCATATTTTAATTCACAGGCAATAAAGATAAAACACCAGGTAAAAAACCTAAGTGTTATTTTTACATTCTGAAGTCAATTTCGAATCGCACATTAGGAATGCGACCAAAATTGCTTTATACCAGGAACATTTTGATTTGTGGATGTTTCTCTCTCAGGCTGATACAGAGAGACTCATCCATGCTTTTATTACATTCAGGTTTGACTACTGTATTGCTCTCCTGTCTGGTCTACCCAAGAAAGCCATTGGTCAACTGCAGAACATACAGAATGCTGCAGCACGGGTACTGACCAAGATCAGACGGAGAGCACACATTTCATAGGTTTTAAGGTCTCTGTACTGGCTGCCTGTGAGTTCTGTAATGCACATTGCATTGCAGTCCATGTCTGAAATGTTCTGTATAAAAAAGCTTGATTTGATTAAATGTCAAAATAAACACAATATTAAATGCTATATTGTAATCGTCCCTCTGTCTGAGATGTCCTCTGCCACATTGACTTTAAGGATTTGCTCTTTGCAAGAGTCAATTCAGTTTCAACACTATATTTCCCAGACCAATTAAAACCTCATTAAATTGTTGACGTAACTATGGCCATCGGGTAAGGTAAGTCAAGTAATTCAACAATTGAATGCGATATCTCAGCTTACTCATCATCATAAATCAGCCTTGGCCTGATTTCAACTAGAGAGGACGGGTATATTGTAGTCTTGTTCATGTAAAAGATAAACATTTCAAGTTAAGCTATACTAGTCCTCAACATCTGCAAAATAAGGAGTTATCTTACTATAACCTTAATCAGGAGTTTTAGATAGTTTTATCTATAGTTTTATAATAGATATTAAACGATGTAGCTATATAGTTTACACAGGGCACACCCATTCTCATAATAGTTTATACGCGTGTTACAGTAATCACAGGAGTATGTCAACCTCCACCTTCACTGGTTTCTCTTCTAATACGACTAACAGATGGTATTACCTACTATCCACCTACTATGTACTTTGAATGTCAATATTCGACTAATAATAAGTTAAAATATATACATCCTTGACAGATGTCTTTGTACGTGTCCTGGAAGTTTCATGATCAAGATAATGTTCTCTCGAGATACAATGATCTTTGTTCAAGATAATATCAAAGAATAAAATCTGAAAGGTCAAGAGCACAGGAGGTTGGTGGCACCTTAATTGGGGAGAGCAGGCTAGTGGTAATGGCTGGAGCAGAATAGTATCAAATACATCCCACCCATGATGCCATTCCATTTGCTCTGTTCCAGGCATTATTATGAGCCCTTCTCCCCTAGTTCCTGTGGTGAAGAGTGGATATGAGAGTGTTAGCTACTTCCTGGTTTGCCTAGTTTGATCATAGTCTGTTGTAGCCGTGACGTGTCCAGTTTCGTTGAGATAACTGTTGTTAGAACATGAAACTCCCTCTGCCTCTGTCTCGACAAGCCTGTTTGTGAAATCCTCAGGGGACAACTTTGGCTTAACATTTAGTAATCAAGGGTAATCACTGCTTCCCACAGTTGTGTCAAGTTGGCTGGTAAACCATTCTTGATACGCACAGGAAACTGTTGAGCATGAAAAACCCTGTAGCTTTGCACTTCTCTACACAAACCGGTGTGTCTGGCACCTACTAACATACCTCGTTCAAAAGCACTTAAATCTTTTGTCTTGCCCATTCATCCTCTGAATGGCACACATACACAATCCATGTCTCAATTATCACAAGACTTAAAAATCTTTCTTTAACCTGTCTCCTCCTGTTCATCTACACTGATTGAAGTGATGTTAACAAGTGACATCAATAAGGGATTATAGCTTTCATCTGGTCAGTCTATGTCATGGAAAGAGCAGCTGTCCTTAAATGTTTTGTACAATCAGTGTATATACACTATACAGTTGAAGTTGGAAGTTTACATACACTTAGGTTGGAGTCATTAAAACCCGTTTTTCAACCACTCCACAAATTTCTTGTTAACAAACTATAGTTTTGGCAAGTCGGTTAGGACATCTACTTTGTGCATGACACAAGTAATTTTTCCAACAATTGTTTACAGACAGATTATTTCACTTATAATTCACTGCATCACAATTCCAGTGGGTCAGAAGTTTATATACACTAAGTTGACTGTGCCTTTAAACAGCTTGGAAAATTTCATAGAATTATGGCTTTAGAAACTTCTGATAGGCTAGTTGACAATATTTTAGTCTATTGGAGGTGTACCTGTGGATGCATTTCAAGACCTACCTTCAAACTCAGTGTCTCTTTTCTTGACATCATGGGAAAATCAAAAGAAATCAGCCAAGACATCAGATATTTTTTGTAGACCTCCACATGTCTGGTTCATCCTTGGGAGCAATTTCCAAATGGCTTCATCTGGTCAGTTAGGATCCCCACTTTATTTTAAGAATGTGAAATGTCAGAATAATATTAGAGAGAATTATTTATTTCAGATTTGATTTCTTTCAACACATTCCCAGTTGGTCAGAAGTTTACAAACACTCAATTAGTATTTGGTAGCATTGCCTTTAAATTGTTTAACTTGGGTCAAACGTTTTCGGGTAGCCTTCCACAAACTTCCCACAATAAGTTGGGTAAATTTTGGCCCACTCCTCCTGACAGAGCTGGTGTAACTGAGTCAGGATTGTAGGCCTCCTTGCTCGCACGCGCTTTTTCATTTCTGCCCATAAATGTTCTATAGGATTGAGGTCAGGGCTTTGTGATGACCACTCCAATATCTTGTCTTTGTTGTCCTTAAGCCATTTTGCCACAACCTTGGAAGTACGCTTGGGGTCATTGTCCATTTGGAAGACCCATTTGCGACCCAGCTTTAACTTCCTGACTGATGTCTTGAGATGTTGCTTCAATACATCCACATAATCTTCCTTCCACATGATGCCATCTATTTTGTGAAGTGCACCAGTCCATCCTGCAGCAAAGCACCCCCACAACATGATGCTATCACCCCCGTGCTTCATGGTTGGGATGGTGTTCTTCGGCTTGCAAGCGTCCCCCTTTTTCCTCCAAACATAACGATGGTCATTATGGCCAAACAGTTATATTTTTGTTTCATCAGACCAGAGGACATTTCTCCAAAAAAGTATGATTTTTGTCCCCATGTGTAGTTGCAAACCGTAGTCTGGCTTTATGGCGGTTTTTGAGCAGTGGCTTCTTCCTTGATGAGCGGCCTTTCAGGTTATGTCGATATAGGACTAGTTTTACTGTGGACATAGATACTTTTGTAACTGTTTCGTCCATCATATTCACAAGGTCCTTTGCTGTTGTTCTGGGATTGATTTGCACGTTTCGCACCAAAGTATGTTCATTTCTAGGAGACAGAACGCATCTCTTTCCTGAGCGGTATGACGGCTGCATGGTCCCATGGTGTTTATACTTGCGTACTATTGTTTGTACAGATGAACATGGTACCTACAGGCGTTTGTACCCACTGTATATAGCCTCGCTGTTGTTATTTACTGCTGCTCTTATCTCTTACTTTTGTCATGTATTTCTTAACACTGCATTGTTGGTTAAGGCCTTGTAGGTTAAGGCCTTGTAGGTTAAGGCCTTGTAGGTTAAGCATTTCACTGGAAGGTATATTGTATATACCTGATTTGTATTCCTACAGTTTGTGTAATCTAAGATGAAATGTTCTTGTGGTTTTGATTGTTACTGCAGGGGGTTGATCAGCTTTAATAGTGTGTTTTTTATAAATGTAATTATCTGCATTATTTCCAATCCCCCCACCCTAACCCTAACCCTAATTAGAGTGACCTGATGGGAAAAATACAAAAAGGCTTCTACTTCCAGCTTATACATACAATACACATTTTACAGACAGAGTATACTGTACATTAGTCATCATGCCTTTTTGTTATTTCTAGTCCAAACCTTCAGCTCCACCCAACCCCTCCCATCTATCACCATCCAGTTTAACACCATCCAGTTTAGATTTTATATATATCATTCAACTGTGCTGTGATGTTTCACAAAAGTTAAGAAGGTTTTTATTCTGATAGTTTCTACAGATTGTAAATTAAATATTTTTTTTTGCGAAGAGTATTATTATATAATTGATCGATTGACTATGGCTTTTCAAACCACCCAGCAGTGCTCTTTGCAGAGTTAGCTCCAGGTAAATGTTGCAATTCTTCAGCCATTCCTTAACCTCGACCAAAAACAAGCTACATATGGACAGTCCCAAAACAAGTGATCTAATGATTCTGTATCTTTGATGCAAAGTCTTCAGGGCTAGGATGGTTGTATCCCCCATACAGTGCATTCGGGAAGTATTCAGACCTCTTGACTTTTTCCACATTTTGCTACGTTAGTCTTATTAAACTTGATAACATAATTTTCCCCCCCCTCATCAATCTACACACAATACTTCATAATGACAAAGCAAAAATGTTTTTTTTTCTTTTAAATTTTGCAAATATATTAAAAGTAAAACACGGCTTCCAAACCTCTTCCATTTTAGAATGATGGAGGCCACTGTGTTCTTGGGGTCCTTCAATGCTGCAGAAATGTTTTGGTACCCTTCCCCTGATCTGTTTCTCGACACAATCCTGTCTCAAAGCTCTACAGACAATTGCTTTGACCTCATGGCTCTGTTTTTGCTCTGACATGCCCTGTCCACTATGGGACCTTATATAGACAGGTATGTGCCTTTCCAATCAGTTGAATTTACCACAGGTGGACTCCAATCAAGTTAATATATTTTTTATTTTATTTTACCCCCTTTTTCTCCCCAATTTCATGGTATCCAATTGTTAGTAGCTACTATCTTGTCTCATCACTACAACTCCCATACGGGAGTCATGCGTCCTCCGATACACAACCCAACCAAGCCGCACTGTTTCTTAACACACCACGCATCCAACCCGGAAGCCAGCCGCACCAATGTGTCGGAGGAAACACCGTGCACCTGGCAACCTTGGTTAGCGCATACTGCGCCCGGCCCGCCACAAGAGTCGCTGGTGCACGATGAGACAAGGATATCCCTACCGGCCAAACCCTCCTAAACCCGGACGACGCTAGGCCAATTGTGCGTCTCCCCACGGACCTCCCGGTCATGGCCGGTTACAACAGAGCCTGGGCGCGAACCCAGAGTCTCTGGTGGCCACTGTGCCATCCAATCAAGTTTTAGAAACATCTCAAGGATGATCAATGGGCACCTGAGCTCAATTGAGTGTAAAAACCTGTTTTGACTTTGTCATTATGGGGTATTGTGATGTCATTATGGGGTATTGGGTGTAGGCCAGTGTCATTATGGGGTATTGGGTGTAGGCCAGTGACATTATGGGGTATTGGGTGTAGGCCAGTGTCATTATGGGGTATTGGGTGTAGGCCAGTGTCATTATGGGGTATTGGGTGTAGGCCAGTGTCATTATGGGGTATTGGGTGTAGGCCAGTGTCATTATGGGGTATTGGGTGTAGGCCAGTGTCATTATGGGGTATTGGGTGTAGGCCAGTGTCATTATGGGGTATTGGGTGTAGGCCAGTGACATTATGGGGTATTGGGTGTAGGCCAGTGACATTATGGGGTATTGGGTGTAGGCCAGTGTCATTATGGGGTATTGGGTGTAGGCCAGTGTCATTATGGGGTATTGTGTGTAGGCCAGTGACATTATGGGGTATTGGGTGTAGGCCAGTGTCATTATGGGGTATTGGGTGTAGATAGATGAGGGGGAAAAAAACATTTGAATCCATTGAAGAATAAAGCTGTAATGTTACAAAAATGTGGAAGAAAGTCAACGGGTCTGAAGACTGCACTGTATATATAAATTCTAGTCGTACTTTATCAAAAGCCTTTTCAAAGTCAGCTGTGAACACCTGGCCTGGTTTTCATAGTGTTATGTTGTTTCCAGTGCCTGTCTTATATTATCTCCAATGTATTGTCCATGAAAAAACCTGTCTGATTAGGATGAATAATATTCAGCAATACCTTATAAATTCAATGTGATATGCATGTTGCTAGAATTTCATCACAACACTGAAGTGTGAGGGAAGTGTAAGGGGACTACCAATTAATTAGTAATAGTGAAATCAGACCTTCTTGTTGAGTATCGGATAGTCAACCATTTTTATAGGAGTGGTCCAAACATGCGGTAACACTTTACTTGACATCTAGCGTCATAACACATTATGACACAGTCATAACCATGTAATAATGTAATAACGTGTCATAACACTGTCATAATATGGTCATAACACTGTCATGACATATTTAGACTGGTTATTTTGTGGCTGGTTATGACACTGACATAAGAGTGTCAAAACCCACACAACCTACCACACAAAGCAACACATTCCATTACATCATAGATTACTTGTCAACAGTATGTTTATGTTATAGAGCATTTTCTGAAATTGACCATATTAAATTATCATTGTAATTGTGCACACATTGATGTCAGATATGCACCTACTCCAAAGCTCTGTTTCTAATGACTGGGATGAATGCAGGAGCAGATTTCAGGAGCAGGACAAGACACCCTCTTTTTGACTGATGACTGACATTAGGGCATGTATGTGATAGGCCTATCTGGATTATATGATTAGGATGGTCATAATGTTTCATGACAGTCAATCAAATGTATTTATAAGGCCCTTCGTAAAATCAGCTGATGTCACAAAGTGCTGTAAAGAAACCCAGCCTAAAACCCCAAACAGCAAGCAATGCAGGTGTAGAAGCATGGTGGCTAGGAAAAACTCCCTAAAAAGGCCAAAAACCTAGGAAGAAACTTAGAGAGGAACCAGGCTATGATGGGTGGCCAGTCCTCTTCTGGCTGTCCCGGGTGGAGATGATAACAGAACATGGCAAAGGTGTTCAAATGTTCATAGTTGACCAGCAGGGTCAAATAATAATAATCACAGTGGTTGTCGAGGTGCAACAGGTCAGCACCTCAGGAATAAATGTCAGTTGGCTTTTCATAGCCGATGATTCAGAGTATCTCTACCGCTCCTGCTGTCTCTAGAGAGTTGAAAATAGCAGGTATGGGACAGGTTGCACGTCCGGTGAACAGGTCAGGGTTCCATAGCCGCAGGCAGAACAGTTGATACTGTAGCAGCAGCACGGCCAGGTGAACTGGGGACAGCAAGGAGTCATCAGGCCAGGTAGTCCTGAGGCATGGTCCTAGGGCTCAGGTTCTCTGAGTGAGTGAGTGAGTGGTGAGTGAGTGAGTGAGTGAGTGAGTGAGTGGTGAGTGAGTGAGTGAGTGAGTGAGAGAGAGAGAGAGAGAGAGAGAGAGAGAGAGAGAGAGAGAGACACAGAGAGAGACAGAGAGAGACAGAGAGAGAGAAAGAAAGCAAGCTGTCCTTGAAACAGTCTTGATATGTTCGTCAAAAGAGAGATCAGGGTCCAGACTAACACCGAGGTTTAACAAAGAATTTGGTGCATTTTTCTGCATATTCCACCCAGTTGCTGCAAACTTAGCTATACTTGAGTGTCTGAATAGGGGAGGAACTGAAGTGGAAACAGGAAGAGCAGATGAGAGGGAGCAAAGATGAGCAGTGAAGCTTAACAAGACACAAGACACATACTTTTGTGTAAGATATGAAGCATATCCATGACGGTCCTCTTAATCCTGGTTTTGCACTGGAGAGGTAAAGTGCACTGTAGCCTACAGATCACACATACCATTGTCTCGTTCATCTTCCAGGGCTGAGTATTTCAGTGAATCCTATTTATATGGACTTATGATAACCCTTTCCTCATTGTCATTTAATGTAATTTATCCTGATTTAGCCCAAGCCATGTGTATAAGGAGGTTAAATGGTTCAGGTTGGTAAAGCCACAGATTATCCATTATATTGACCAGATCAGTTGCATAGCCAGAAATGTGTTGGTGGGTGGAACAACAGGCACAACTGAGATATACCGGGATGTCACCTGTCCTATATATATCAGTACCCTCGTAAGAACCTAAGCATTACGTAAGAACCTAAGCATTACGGAAGTTCTGTTCGATCAAATAAGCCACACCTAGAAAATAAGCCATTCAATTTGACCCTCTCTCATTGACCTCCATACAAAAACTCCTCTCTTGGTGAGTGAAAAAAACTAAAAGATGCCACCTGCTGGAGAAGACAGATTGTGGGCCCAGTTATCCCTCTCCCTTGGGAAAGACTATGGATATGCCTGGTACCCAAATTTACAGCCTGGACAGCTTCTGATAGACTAGACGTAACATAGTAAAGGTAAATCCGGGACACTGAAATGATTCGGATAATTATTTAGTTACATAAGACAAAAATGAAATGAGGGTGGATGGATGGGTATACAACGCAAACATCTAGCAACTACCTTTTGGCTACTTTGCACTTACTTAGCATGTTAGCTAACCCTTCCCCTAACCTGAATCTTTTTAACTAAGCCTTCCCTAACCCTTTAGCCTAACTCCTAACTTTAACCCTAACCCCTAGGGCTAGCTAACATTAGCGTTAGCCACCTTGCTAATATGAGCCACAACAAATTGGAATTTATAACATACACTATAAATATGTGGACACCCCTTCAAATGAGTAGTTTGGGCTATTTCAGTGACACCCATTGCTGACCGGCATATAAAATAGAGCACAGAACCATGCAATCTCCATAGACAAACACTGGCAGTGAAATGGCATTACAGAAGAGCTCAGTGACTTTCAATGTGGCACTGTCATAGGATGCCACCTTTCCAAGAAGTCAATTTGTCAAATTTCTGCCTTGCTAGAGCTGCCCCGGTCAACTTTAGAAGCAACAACTGCTCAGCCGCAAAGCTCACAGAATGGGACCACAGAGTGCAGAAACATCAAATCAAATCAAATGTATTTATATAGCCCTTCGTACATCAGCTGATATCTCAAAGTGCTGTACAGAAACCCAGCCTAAAACCCCAAACAGCAAGCAATGCAGGTGTAGAAGCACGGTGGCTAGGAGAAACTCCCTAGAAAGGCCAAAACCTAGGAAGAAACCTAGAGAGGAACCAGGCTATGTGGGGTGGCCAGTCCTTTTCTGGCATGTAGCGCAATGCCAAGCGCTGACTGGAGTGGTGTAAAGCTCGCTGTCATTAGACTCTGGAGCAGTGGAAATGCTTTCTCTGGAGTGATGAATCACGCTTCACCATCTGGCAGTCCAATGGACGAATATGTAGGCAGTACAAGCCATCTGCTGCTAAAGTGGCTCACATTTTCAGAAAGAAGATGGGCCTGTGATGGGGAGACGTGGAGGGAGACTTTGACCTCAACGTCCAATGGGACGCAGGAGGAGCCTACCAGACCCAGTGGACAAGCCTTAGGGATAGGCTGAAATTGTTATATCCTGCCAGGACTGACTGGCCAGCAAAAAACAATTGCACTCAGAAGAAATATCACTGCCTGGGGGACTATCGAAAATGCCTGGAGATGTGCTTCAGACTGAACAGTGGCATGGTCTCTGGCACAGATGCATACAGACATTTGATGAAAGACTTCTTAGTCCGAGGACTGAAGGAAGAGATCCAGAAAAGGGTCAGAACCACCTGCATCAGTTGGGAGACGGAGCCAATCGACAGTGGTCCAGCACTGCAAGCATGCAGAACGCCAGGTGGGTGAGAGGCAGGAGGAGAAAAAGAAGGAGAGGGAGGTGAAAGGCCAGAAGTTACAGGCTGCCCAGCTGACATTCTATCAAGGGCAGGCTGAGAAGGGACGTGGTGGTCAGCAGAGGTGCTCCTAGAGGAAGAGGGGGTGCCAAGAATGACAGAATCTGCTTCACATGCGGAAAACTGGGACATTATGCAAACAACTGTGATCAGGGCACTGCTCAACAAGGCACGGGCTAACCATGGAAAGGCAGGGGAGGACAGAGGGTTAGAGGAACCCTAAGGGGGGCCCTGGGAGTAGGAGGAGAAGGAACGCCCTGGATGACAAGACCGCCTCCACAGACGACACAGTATAATCGAGACTATCAAGACGGATGTGAGGTAGAGACAGGGGCAGACAAAGGGGAAGTTGACACAATTGGAAAGAGGAAGTAGCTGAGGGACCCGAGTACATTTTTCTTAAAAACAGTCAACTACAGTAAAAAAGGAACCTACCGTGGAGTCAATCATTTTTATTTTTGATACTGGGGCTGCAATGTCTGTAATTAGCTGTAAGGCGATGGAAAAACTTCCCATGTCTAGTGAATCAGTAAATACGGTGGAGGAATCAGGTATTCGCATGAGAGAATATCTCTCCATGCCCCTACCAGTAAAATTGTGTGACAAAGATTACCAGCATCAGTTCCTCTTTTCTGATCACTGTCCTATAAATCACTAAGATACCATGTGAAGCAGATGGGTTGACAATGACTCATGTGGAGGAAGAGGGGGAGCAGCTAATGTCTGAATTTTGTGACTGGTAATATTCATGAGCGTTGAGTCTTTAGAACTTACACGACACAAGTCAGTTAAGAACAAATTCTTATTTACAATGACGGCCTACCAAAAGGCCTCCTACGGGGATGGGGTCTGGGATTAAAAACAAGAATATATGACAAAACAAACATCACCACATGAAAGACACCCCACCACTACATAAAGAGAGACCTAAGACAACAACATAGCATGGCAGCAACACCATATGACAACCACATGGTAGCAACACAACATGACAGCAGCAGAAAACATGGAACAAACATTATTGGAAACAGACAAATCAAATGTTATTTGTCACATACACATGGTTAGCAGATGTTAATGCGAGTGTAGCGAAACGCTTGTGCTTCTAGTTCCGACAGTGCAGTAATATCTAACAAGTAATCTAACAATTCCCCAACAACTACCTAATACACACAAATCTAAAGGGGCGAATGAGAATATGCACATGTAAGTATATAGATGAGCGATGGCCGAGCAGCATAGGCAAGGTGTAATAGATGATATAAAATACAGCAGCAGCCTCTCTGAGTTAGTGATTGCTGTTTAGCAGTCTGATGGCCTTGAGATAGAAGCTGTTTTTCAATCTCTCGTCCCAGCTTTGATGCACCTGTATTGACCTCGCCTTCTAGATGGTAGCGGTATGAACAGTCCTTGATTCTCTTTTTGGCCTTCCTGTGACATCGGGTGCTGTAGGTGTCATGGAGGGCAGGTAGTTTGCCCCCGGTGATGCGTTGTGTAGACCGCACCACCCTCTGGAGAGCCCTGCGGTTGAGGGCGGTGCAGTTGCCTTACCAGGCTGTGATACAGCCCAACAGGATGCTCTCGATTGTGCATCTGTAAACGTTTGTCAGGGTTTTGGGTGACAAGTCAAATTTCTTCAGCTACCTGAGGTTGAAGAGGCACTGTTGTGCCTTCTTCACAACACCATTTGTGTGGGTGGACCATTTCAGTTTGTCAGTGATGTGTACGCAGAGGAACTTAAAACATGTTTATCTGTATGACATCGCCATGACATCGCCTACAAGATTGATCTTCGGGTCCAATGGTCATCTCGCACCGAACTGCCCATGTCTAGGCCATCAAATCAAAGACACTCCTACGATATAAAGTTGTTTTTGACAAAAATGTAAATGTGTCAGTTTGTCTCGTTTACAAGGCAGGAGTAATAACATGTTCACCTACTTAAGATATTGGCTCGAATCTAGGTTGTGCCTTTAGATTTCGAGAAAATTAACATCTAAAGTAGAATTCTTCACTTCTCTAATTGACTTCTCAAACTCCAAACGCCGGCCTGGTCAGCTTGGTTAGCCTGCCTAGCTGGAACTTCTGAAGAAGGAAAATGTTTTATTTATACAATTTCCAAAAGATAACCAAACAAAAACATATTTACTTTTTATGTAGTAGCAAAATGTCTACCTTATTTGCATTAGTTTTTACTTGTATGTTGACTTCTCCATTGATGTTGTTTTAAAATTGTACGGACTTTTCTTAGCAGGAGGTACAATCTTGAATTGAATTATGGGGAGTTTCAGGCCATAGTGAACATAATTGTACACTTGCAAAGCCGACTAAAAACTAGGGCTGAGGGACTTACATTGCAAACTTCCCTTGCTTGGCTGATCATTTGAACCACCCGCCAAGATGGCGACGGGGATTCCCCCAAGAGCATAAGGCGAAGGTAAGCGGACGAGGGTGTGTCTTTTAAGTGTTTGGACCGCATCCCAGGTGTTGAACGCACCAGACGCAGTGAGGCTATTCCTGACTACTACAGCAGGAGGCAGCAATAACACCAGATTCTAGAAGAAGAAGAAAATGAAGAAGAAGAAGAAAATCTGAAGCAGACCAGGAAGCGACGAGGTTGTTTTGATTGACAGAAATTTGAATGAAGATGGAACTGAGACAAAATGTAGGTTTATATCAAACAAAAAACTATTTCGCTTTGTTTTGAAGGTAAGGTCGTAGTCTCTCAAGTCCCAATCATCTAAATGTCATCGGAAGCATTACAGCAAACATACTAGCTGGCTTACCTAGCCTCATTTCTAACTTGCTAGCTACGTTAGCATGCTACCTCCAAGCCACAAATTAATCGGTTATCTATGGGAATCGTTGTCCAAGCCACTACAAAGGTAATTCCTCGACTTGCTAGCTTACTTGCAACTGCTTATTCATAGATACACTTTGGTAATGACGCTTATGGAAAGGTTAGATCAAGTCATAGGTTAATCTGAGCAGATTGTGTAGTTGTAGCTATCCATTGACATGTTTATTTCATTGTTTACTCAGGTGCATGGTTCCTCTAAATGTAAGACGCCTGTATGAGTGATGCACACCACCATGGGCCAGCGAAGGAGGGGGGCAGCTTTCCACACTCCCCCAGCCAACAGACACCCTGATGGGCTCACAGTGGCTCCCCAGGCCCCTGCCAGGAAGCACAACATCTGCATGGTGTCAGACTTTTTTTACCCCAACATGGGAGGGGTGGAGAGCCACATCTACCAGCTGTCTCAGTGTCTGATAGAGAAGGGTCACAAGGTGGTGATCGCCACCCACGCCTATGGCTGCAGGAAGGGGGTCCGGTACCTGACCAATGGGCTCAAGGTTTACTACCTGCCCCTGCAGGTGATGTACAACCAGTCCACAGCTACCACCTGCTTCCACAGCCTGCCGCTGCTGCGCTGCGTGTTTGTCAGGGAGCGTATCACCGTGGTGCACGCCCACAGCTCCTTTTCCGCCATGGGCCACGATGCATTGTTCCACGCCAAGACCATGGGCCTCAACACGGTGGGTAACAGTCTATCAGCGCTGTGAGTAGCAGTCTAACAGAGCTGTCGGTAGCAGTCTCATAGAGTTTTGGGTAGCAGTCTAACAGAGTTGTGGGTAGCAGTCTAACAGAGTTGTGGGTAGCAGTCTAACAGAGTTGTGGGTAGCAGTCTAACAGAGTTGTGGGTAGCAGTCTAACAGAGCTGTGGGTAGCAGTCTAACAGAGTTGTGGGTAGCAGTCTAACAGAGCTGTGGGTAGCAGTCTAACAGAGCTGTGGGTAGCAGTCTAACAGAGCTGTGGGTAGCAGTCTAACAGAGCTGTGGGTAGCAGTCTAACAGAGCTGTGGGTAGCAGTCTAACAGAGCTGTGGGTAGCAGTCTAACAGAGCTGTGGGTAGCAGTCTAACAGAGCTGTGGGTAGCAGTCTATCAGAGTTGTGGGTAGCAGTCTAACAGAGCTGTGGGTAGCAGTCTATCAGAGCTGTGGGTAGCAGTCTAACAGAGTTGTGGGTAGCAGTCTAACAGAGTTGTGGGTAGCAGTCTAACAGAGTTGTGGGTAGCAGTCTAACAGAGTTGTGTGCGGTGAAACTAATTTTGCTTTAGGGAAGATGATGCCATTGCAGGCGCATCCTAGAGCAAGATGAGACTATATAAAGTTCTTAAATAGTTTTTGTGTGTCCATTTAGTATAAATATCTAAAAGTTGTTGTCTGTTTACAGGTGTTTACTGACCACTCCCTCTTTGGTTTTGCTGATGTTAGCTCGGTACTGACCAATAAGCTGCTGACGGTGTCTTTGTGCGACACCAATCACATTGTGTGCGTGTCGTACACCAGTAAGGAGAACACTGTGCTTAGGGCAGCACTTGACCCCGAGATTGTTTCTGTCATCCCCAACGCTGTCGACCCCACAGACTTCACCCCCGACCCTTCCCAGCGCTGTGACGACAGGATCACCATCGTAGTGGTCAGCCGCCTCGTCTATCGTAAAGGTAAGGAGCGGTGAGACTATAGAAAGATATATGTAGAACCCACATAGCAATAAGATGAACTGTGTGCTTGTCGTTTATCAATAAATAAAGCCTGTAGATATGATTGTAGGAATGTGAAGTCTCAACTGCTGCTTATACACTTTTTTTAGGAATAGATCTTCTGGGTGGGATCATCCCAGAGCTGTGCCTCAAACATCCCGATCTACATTTCCTGATTGGTGGAGAGGGACCAAAGAGAATCGTGTTGGAGGAAGTGAGAGAGAAATACCAGCTACACGACAGGTAGAATTAAACAGTGATGTGTGTGGGTTGGTATATATTTGCGGGTGTAGGTGTGTGTCTGATTTCCTTCTCTCTCTCCCCAGAGTGCGTCTCCTGGGGGCCCTTGAGCATAAGGATGTGCGGGGGGTCTTGGTCCAGGGACATATCTTCCTCAACACCTCCCTGACCGAGGCCTTCTGCATGGCTATAGTGGAGGGGGCCAGCTGTGGACTACAGGTCTGTTTGCCGACTGAATATACAGATACAGAGTCTGAGCGGAAAATCTGTCAGACAGCGCAAGAGCTACTGCTAAAATATCTCAATCAGCAAATGCATATGCAATGGAAGACAGGCTACATCAATGAGACACACACCACTTTGCAATGAGCTGGAGGCAGTATCCATTTTGAAAACATATACTTTATTGTTTGAAATGTGAAAGTTTTACTACATATTATGAGGCATGTCTAACCATGCTTCAAAGTAGCCTAAATCAGACCATATCCGTAGAGGCAATTATTTAAAATCCACTTTCTTTCATTGTCCATTAGCCAAAAGCACAATCCTTATTAGCAATCCATGTTAGTTGTTGCGTATTACATCTCCCCTCTTTCTACATTTCTAATGGATATTTTCATCTCTGTCACTCATGTGCGGTGCGCTTTGGACAATGCTGTTTTCCCGCTAATTGCATTACAGAACGAAATGTATATACTATAGTAGATTGACAGGCTAGTGATTTTGCTGTTAGTTACTGGTCTTGTTGTCTGAGGAAAAGTTAATGTGGACAGTTATTCTATCATCTTCAAAGTGCACATCAGAGTTCAGTAAAAAGGACCGCACATCGTTGCACCTTTAACTTTTAATATGAATTACCATATTACCACAAGCTCCGTGAGTGGACACCCTAATCGGGTTATGCACCCAATGCATATGGGTCTGGGAATTTTCTCAAATGTCCAGTAAATTTAAGTTCTGCCTGTCAAATGTCCAGCACCACATTTTCCTAACGGAAACCCTGGTTGGTATCTGCATGTGGCTGGTTGGATGGGTGTCTGCTTGTTATTCTTAACATCGGTGGATTGAGTATGTGTGTGTGGTTAATGAGGTTCATGGAAGTGTGTGTGTGTAGGTGGTAAGTACGCGTGTTGGAGGGATCCCTGAGGTTCTACCTGAGGATCTGATCACCCTGTGTGAGCCCACCGTGCGTTCTCTTTGTGCCGGCCTGGACAGTGTCATTGCTAGACAACGATCGGGCAGCGTCGCCTCCCCAGCTTCCATCCACGCCCACGTCTGCACCCTCTACACCTGGAGGAATGTCGCAGAAAGGACAGAGAAGGTAGGCTCATACATGCGTAATATATTTAGTAGGTTTCCTAAATCTAGACTGTGATACCTTTAATTGACACAGACTGAGATATTGATGAGGTTTAATTCATTGATACTAACACTATGTGTGTGTATCTGCTCTCTGTTCTGTCAGGTGTATGACCGTGTGGCTGGGGAGAAGGTTCTTCCTCTGGACAGACGGCTGCTCAGACTGAGAACCCACTGTGGCCCTGTGGCAGGCTCGATCTTTTCCTTCTTCGCTGTCCTCAACTTCCTCTTCCTGCTCCTTCTCCGCTGGCTCCTCCCAGACTGCCTCATAGACGTTGCCATGGATGCCACGGGGCCCCAGGGGCTGTGGAGGCAGGGCTTGGGCGATAGGAAAGGAACTCACTCTAAAAGTGCCATGTTGACAAAGGAGGAGCCAGGTGGTCAAAAGACCAAGCTATGATGATAACTCCAAGCAAACACAACTCCTTATCCTCAACCTTAATATAACTGCTTAAAATAAATCTTACCTTGACCTCTGACCCAACTACCTAATCACCTGTGGATACTGACCACTCATTGCAGAATGTTTGAAGGGGAACCCTGATGTTTACAATAGGATGAGTGTTCTTGCTCAGGTTAAGACGGTTATAGATATACGATTTATTCTTTGTAACCCCGGAATGAACCCCAAAACTGAAGTACTCCTGTATTAATGCTCCACTCATAGTTTTTGTATTTTATAAAGAAGGATATAGGTTCATAGAGAATTATTTGATTAAGGAAGGAGGTTGGGGGGTACACCGTGAATGCCACTGGTTGCCATAGACAGCAGTATAAATGTTAAGGGGAGTCTGTAATAGCATAGTTTTGTATTCCAACCCCACCCACTAACCAAGTTCCCTTCCTTGTCCTTTTATGGTTGAATTTCATTTTTTGTAGTTCTCTGCTGTTGAACTTTTTTACTTATATCATGCTTTGCCAATGTCTTTGTTGGGTGGTTCCTCTGCTATGGAAATGGTTTTTTTGTGTTTGTTTTTTTACAAATGTTTGTGAGCTCATGCTTAAGGCTGTGTGTACCGTGATGATGCACTGATTCCTGAACCTTGACCTATGATGGAAATAAGGAAAATAAAGTCTGTTTCAGGATGACCTATTTTATCACCCTTTTTTCTGATCAAGGATTTTCAATAGCTAGGGCCTCAAACTGGAATAAAAACATCACTGTTTTCACTGTAAACATCTTGCCAGACGAAACACATAGCAATGAAAGGGGAGGAGGTAGGATTGGCATTCCTATCTTTTCAAGGCTGAGGGTAGTGCACCATTCACACATCGTTAGGGTTGTAGTCTGGGTAAATAGCATCATTGTTGTCACTATAGAAACATTTTCTGCCTAAAGTGGTTAAGGGTATTGATGAGGGTCAAATGTTTCAAAGATGTAGGAGAGAGTACTGTATGCAGGGGAGGTTCCAGAGGTGCTGGACACACCCATCCCCCCTATACATGTAACATGCTAATCTAGCTCAATAGTTTTAGAACAAGTCTGAAAAGTCTATTGTATGTATGTATGTAGCCCTCATTCAGACTGTTTGTGAAGAGTGAACCACAGTTTGGTAAAAACAAGTTTTTACTTTCAAAATACCCAACTATTCACATTCCAATGTCGATGTACTACAGGCACCATGTTTTGACTGGCTGTTTTGAAGTGATGTCCCTGAAGGAAACTGTGAACCGGACTTGAATGATGTAACGACACAGATATGCAGATAGCTTTACAACTCCCCTCTTCAAATTGGCTTTTAGAAAGCCCTAAACAGATTTCTTAAATTCAATTGCACCTTATCCAATTTTGTTTTTCTTACGCCATAAGGTTGACCTTTGCACATGTTGAAATACCACACCTTATCACCTAGATATCAGAATAGACACAGATGTTCCATTTGTGTGTGTCTGTGTCTATCCGTCCTATGCTTACCTCTATTGTCATGCAACGGTTCCCCAATTCCACGGAAAGGGGGGTTGCAGGGGTGGTACTCCTTTCCTCAGGGTTGGGGGAGGAGGTAGCTTGGGGCCTGATAAGAGGTCTGGGAAAGCCAGCAGTGGGCAGACAGGTTTGTGGATCCCACCCATAGCTGGTTCATTCACTGTGGAGGAGGCTGCTGTTGTTTGACCATGGCTGGTGTGCAGACGGAGATTGCCCTGTGCAATCGGCCTTGGAGGGGACCCTTCCATATCTATGGTGGACTGGCATGCAACTCACTCATGGCTGGTATGGTTTTCTCTTTTTCTTCTGCTGCTTTGTCAAAGTAAATACTGTTTAGCAAGTTTGTGTTCTGTGAGAGCAAGAAAGTTACACTTACAATTTGAGAGAGGCCAAGAGATCTTCAGTGTGTTCTGTGCTTTTGTCTGTGGTATTGGTGTTGTTCAACAGAGAAGGTTGGTGTCCTGAATAAACACATTATACAGTATGTTTTCCTAAGAGTTGAGAACAAGAGTTGGTTCAGGTATTTCAGAAAGTTGGTAGAGGCGATGAGAGAGAGAGAAAATGGAAAGAGAGAGCAGTTAGGTCAAGATATATTGGTGTGTGTTTTTAGAAGAATACTGTCTACCTACTGGTTGATTCAATGTTGTTTCCATGTAATTTCAACCAAAAAAATAAATGTGATGACGTTGAATCAATGTGGAAAACTGATTGGATTTGAAGAACAAAAGTAAACAACTTAAATCCAATGACATGGTCAAATATTTTTGTTGACAAATCCAACCAAATGTAAATCAAAACTAAACGTTGAACTGATATCTGTGCACAGTGGGTAGCCGACTGATGTATGCCCTGAATACATATACTGCATATCATTTTTTTAGTGAAAGTAAGGGAACCAAAGTCTAGTTTAGTAATACCCAGTGATGGATAAAGTAACCAGTTGCCATACTTGAGTAAAAGTAAAGATACAGTGCATTTGGAAAGTATTCAGACCCCTTCAATTTTATCACATTTTGTTACATTAGTCTTATTCGAACATTTATTAAATTACAAATGTTCCTTGTCAATCTACACACAATACCACGTAAGCCTTATTCTAAAATGGGTTAAATAAACATATTTCCTGAGCAATCTTACACACAACACCCCATAATGACAAAGCACATTTGTGTGTACTAATGTACTAAATACAAAAAAACAGATACCTTATTTACATAAGTATTCAGACCCTTTGCTATGAGACACGAAACTGAGCTCATGTTTCTACAACCTGATTGGAGGCCACCTGTGGTAAATTCAATTGATTGGACATGATTTGGAAAGGCAAACACCTGTCTATATAAGGTCCCACAGTTGACGGTGCATGTCATAAAGAACCAAGCCATGAGGTTGAAGGAATTGTCTGTAGAGCGCAGAGACAGGATTGTGTTCAGGCACAAATCTGGGGAAGGGTACTAAACATGTTGGCAGCATTGAAGATCCCACCGAACACAGTGGCCTCCATCATAGTTAAATGAAAGAAGTTTGGAACCATCAAGACAAACTGAGCAATCTGGGGAGAAGGGACTTGGTTAAGGAGGTGACCAAGAACCCAGATGGTCACTCAGAGTTCCTCTGTGGAGATGGGGGAACCTTCCAGAAGGACAATCATCTCTGCCGCACTCCACCAATCGGTCCTTAATGGTGAAGCATGGGGATGGCAGCATCAGGCTGTTGCAATGTTTTTCAACTGCAGGGACTGGGAGACTAGTCAGGATCGAGGCAAAGATGAACGGAGCAAAGTACAGTGAGATCCTTGATGAAACCTCCGGAGTGCTCAGGGCCTCAGACTGGGGCAAAGGTTAACCTTCCAACAGGACAACAACCCTATGCACACAGCCAAGACAACGCAGGAGGGGCGTCGGGACACGTCTCTGAGTTGCCAGATCCCGGACTTGAACCCGATCAAACATTTCTGGAGAGACCTGAAAATAGCTGTGCATCGACGCTTCCCATTCAACCTGACAGGGCTTGAGAGGATCTGCAAAGAAGAATGGGAGAAACTCTCCAAACAAAGGTGTGCCAAGCTTGTAGGGTCATACCCAAGAAGACTCAACGCTTTAATCACTGCCAAAGGTGCTTCAACAAAGTACTGAGTAAAGAGTCTGAATACTTTACTTTATTTTCATATAACATTTGTAAAGATCTGTTTTTGCTTTGTCATTTTGGGGTATTGTGTGTCGATTTGATGGGGAAGAATGTATTTAATCTATTTTAGAATACGGCTGTAACATAACGTGGTTATGGTCTGAATACTTCCTGAATGCACTGTATGTTACAGCTACATCAGCATGTAGATATGACGAGTAACAATACTGTACCTTAATAGAAAATGCCTCAAGTAAATGTGAAAGTCACCCAGTAAAATACTACTTGAGTACAAGACTAAGTATTTGATATTACATATCAAAAGTATTTAATTTAAAATTCATTATTAGGCTAATCAAACTGCACAATTGTATTTTTTTTAAATGTACAGTTAGTCAGGGGCACATTCCAACACAGATGTAACTTACAAAATAAGCATTTGTGTTTAGGGAGTCTGCCAAATCAGAGACAGTAGTGATGCACAGGGATATTCTCTTTAAGTGTGTGATTTTGACCATTTTCCTGTCCTCTTAAGCATTCATAATGTAACAAGTACTTTGGTGTCAAAGTGTATGGCGTAAAAAGTACATTTTCTTTGGGAGTGTAGTGGAGTAAAAGTTGTCAAAATATAACCCCCCCCCCCCCACACACACACACACACACACAAAATAACTCCTGAAGTACTTAAGTATTTACACCACTGGTAGTACTTGAGTATGTGAGACTACATTTCCCTTACAGTGCCTCTCATTTGCACATGACCTCTCCTGGCTGTTCCAACAGCTTTGTCTGATGCATATTCATTTACTTATGTTGATGAGATGAGCCAGTTAGTACAACCAGTTTGGGGGAGAGAGGGAGGAAGTCCGTGTGGTTGTTTAGTTCTCCCAGGTAGTGTTTTCTGTGATACCGGGGCAGGTAAGGGGGCAGGAACTGGGCTTCAGTGTCTCTGAGGTCCAGGAGGATTGTCTGATAATGATGTGCTGTGTTTTGACAGGCTACAGTATGAATGATTTTGTGTGTGTGTTTCCACAGACTTGTGGTCAGACAGGACTCCTCTTCACGATGCTGCCTACCAGGGTAGACTCCTGATCCTGAGGACTCTGGTCTCCCAGGTAGACAGCCAACCATGTCTTACAGTAATAAAGCTGCCATAAAAATGACATACTGACACTAAACAAAACACACACATCACATAGACATGAAGTCCTCCATCTTCTCCACTCTCAGGGGTTTCCTGTGGACATGCTGACAATGGACAGGGTCTCTCCCCTCCACGAGGCCTGCCTCGGAGGACATTACGCTTGCACCACTTTCCTACTTGAGAATGGGGCCAATGTAAGGACACCATGTTTTTTCTCTCGCTCAAACTAGGAATAATCACAGGTGATAAATTATTGTTTTTACCAATATAGGTAGTGTCTAACCTAAAGCCACTCCATGTGATTGCTCTCTGTGTGTCTGCAGGTGGAGATGGTATCGACTGATGGAGCCACACCCCTCTTCAATGCCTGCAGCAGTGGGAGTGTTGCCTGTGTCAGACTGATTCTACAGTACAGCCCCAACACCCATGCTGTCCATCACCTGGCATCACCCATCCACCAGGCTGCAAAGAGAGGTAAGTATGCATGTGGATTTATTTTATGTGCAGTGACTCAGAATGACCATTTCATGCAGCATAATGGTAAACATTGTACTCAGTAAAAGTTGTTTCCCTCCCCAGGTCACAGGGAGTGTCTAGAGGTGTTGCTGTCCCATGGATTCCACATAGACCTGGAGCTGCCTGGTGTGGGAACCCCTTTGTACACAGCCTGTCTGGCCCAGGCCACCGACTGTGTGGAGAGACTGCTGCAATCAGGTGTTGATGTCCAGGGTGGGTGTGGTCATGACACACCATTACATGCTGCAGTGCTAGGGGGAGAAGTCAGGGTGGTGGAGCTTCTGATGGACTACGGGGCTGATGGGAGTTGTAGGAATTCAGACGGGAAGACTCCTCTGGAGCTGGCAGCTTGCAACAGTACAGTCAGAACTACAATACAGAAAAGAGGTGAAAATACTTGTTTTATTAATGCATTCACACGCACATCCACGCATACATGACTCTACCCAAACGTCCCACTGGGAACACAATGTTTTAATCAACGTTGTTCCCACTTCATTTCAATGAAGTTAACTTGAACCAACATGGAATAGACGTTGAATTTACATCTGTGCCCAGTGGGCTATTAGTGCAGGTCTACTGATGGAAGGCTATCAACATATTTTCCATGTCTGACATATCTCCTTCCCTTTGTTCTACCTCTTTACTGCCTCACCTCTTTCTCCCCAGGTCCCTGCACTCTTTCTCAGCTGTGTCGGTTCTGCATTCGGAGGAGTTTGGGACAGACTCGTCTGGACAGAACATCAGCCCTCTTCCTCCCTTACAGACTCCAGGCTTTCCTGCTTTACCAGTAACACTGAAATGGCAACTTTTTTACAAACGTTTGGTCATTTGTATTTATTGCTATTTTAATCAACTTCTACTTGTTCAGTGGTTTTAGCAGTGAGTTGGTAACTGAACAAATGAATGGTTTTGTTTTTCTTGGTTTAATAGAAACTGGGTTGACTGATTTGTAGCTTTTCTCAGGATGCTATATTTTCTAATAAATGGTCATATTCAACATATCCAAAATAGCTTTTCTTTTGTCATAAACCCCTTATGTTGACGTGGACATGTTACCCAATTACATGAACAGTAGGGGAAGCCCCATCAAATACTGTATCAACCCCTGAAACCAGGCCTAGCCATCTACTTGACAAAAGGCAAGGTGTCTGGGCATTGCGAGTGCATCTCAACAGTCACCATCTTCTCCCTGATGTCTTTCCTTTGTCTGTGAGAAGAGGGGGATTAAGGTGCTGACTGAGAAGAGAAGAGGCGTAAGCAGAAGGAGAGGTGTGGCTCCAGGGTGTTCCTGTCCTCCTTGTATGACAGTTTAGATTGAGATTGAAAAGGTCATATCATCAAAATGCCTGATGGCCAATCAGGTCTCCTGAAACAGAGATCACCTATGGCTCATTAATGACATGGGATGCTGGAGTACCCATAATGATTGTTGTGATAATAATCGGAGCCAAAATATCACTTAGGATCTAGACCAAACTATGAATTACCTTGAGGGAGTCTGAGCATCCCACTGTGTGAGTATGTTAAAATTCAGTGGGAGGGCCCAGGTCGCAGCTGTAAATGAGAACTTGTTCTCAACTGGCCTACCTGGTAAAATAAAGGTGAAATAAATAAAAAGCAGTGGTTGGAATGTTGAGTACTGCATGTTCCCTGGAGAGACATGCTATCAAAATCCAATCAAAGTTTATTGATCGCATACGTAGTTAAGCAGATGTTATAGCAGGTGAAGCAAAACGTTTGTTACTAGTTACTAACAATGCAGTAAAATGTCAAACGGGTACACAACTATTTAAAATAATAACAATGAACATCTTAAAATGTCTGAACGAATCCAATTAACCCAAATAGCAATGTAACAGTAATCTAAATGCTATCTATATGTATCTACACCAGATTAATTTACACAATATATACTTAGAATGATGTACAGCAGTAGCTATATTAGAGTGAGCTATGTCAAGACTCCAGTATATAAATGAATATGTGGTGTGTATAAACAGTGTAACTACGAGGCAGTGTACAATTGTAGAAATGATAGAATGAGCTATGTCAAGAACAGAGTATTTAAATACACAGTGCAAAACCTCATGGCAAAATATACTGGTCAGCAGTTCCTGCAAGAGGAAGGCATTGATGCTATGGACTGGCCCGCCCATTCCCCAGACCTGAATCCAATTGAGCACATCTGGGACATCATGTCTCGCTCCATCCACCAACGCCACGTTGCACCACAGACTGTCCAGGAGTTGGCGGATGCTTTAGTCCAGGTCTGGGAGGAGATCCCTCAGGAGACCATCCGCCACCTCATCAGGAGCATGCCCAGGCATTGTAGGGAGGTCATACAGGCACGTGGAGGCCACACACACTACTGAGCCTCATTTGGACTTGTTTTAAGGACATTACATCAAAGTTGGATCAGCCTGTAGTGTGGTTTTCCACTTTAATTTTGAGTGTGACTCCAAATCCAGACCTCCACGGGTTGATCAATTTGATTTCCATTGATCATTTTTGTGTGATTTTGTCAGCACATTCAACTATGTACAGAAAAAAGTATTTAATAAGAATATTTCATTCATTCAGATCTAGGATGTGTTATTTTAGTGTTCCCTTGATTTTTTTGAGCAGTGTATATACTGCATGTATGAGAATGGTGCGTATGTTAATTGAAAATGTGTATAGAATACAGTATATACATGTGAAGTGGGTAAAACAGTATGTAAACATTAAGTGACCAGTGTTCAATGACTATGTACTGTACATAGGGCAGCAGTCTCTAAGGTACAGGGTTGAGTGCCGGATGATAGCCGTTTAGTGACCGTGTCTAAGGTGCAGGGCAGAGTACTGGGCAGAGGCCGGCTAAGCTGTTTTTCAGTCTCTCTATCCCAGCTTTGATGCACCTGTACTGTCTCTGCCTTTTAGATGTTAGCAGGGTGAACAGCCCGGATGTTGGGGGATGTGTTGAGGAAAAGTACAGGACAGCAACATTGAAACACCACACACCCTAATTTTTCAACCATTTAATCAACACTAAACATCATAATGTCGCTTACATAAAAAACATTTTAAAATGTATTGCTAAAAATATATTGCCACTTATTTTTAACACAATAAAAACTTTGGCACTGTAAACAAGACAACACAAGCTTGTTCTACAAATAAATGTAGATCAAATAACATGATGGCGTGCTAAGCTGTGCTTTTGCAGAGACACCAGAAAATGCTCAAACAACAACAAAATATTAAATTCACCCAGAGAGAATTACTTTTTATATTTATCAAACACTGAGAAACACAAGTATCACTTTGGACAACATCGAACTACTCTTGGTGTCACGTCCTGACCTTGACAAGGGGTGGTTTGTTTAGTTTTTTTGTATTGTCTAGGGGGTTTTGTATGTCCTATGGGGTTTTTCTAGTCTAGGTGTTTATATGTCTATGGTTACCTGGATTGGTTCTCAATCAGAGGCAGCTGTTTATCATTGTCTCTGATTGGGAACCATATTTAGGTAGCCATATTCCTTGGTTTATCTGTGGGTTATTGCCTATGTATAGTTGCCTGTGTCAGCACTAGTGTTTATAGCGTCACGGTCGTTTTATCAGTTTGTTAAATAAATAGGAATGTATTCTCATCACGCTGTGCCTTGGTCTCCTCATTACGACAAACGTGACACTTGGACATAACTGTCAATTCTCATCTGAACCAAACAATCAGATATACAGAGTATTCAGAAAGTATTCAGAACCCTTGACCTTTTCCAAATTGTGTTACGTTACAGACTTACTCAAATTGATTTAAAAAATAATAATTCTCATCAATCTACACAAAATACCCCATAATGACAAAGCAAAAACAGGTTTTTAGAAATTGCTGCAAATGTATTACAAATTTAAAACTGAAATATCATCTTCACATAAATATTCAGACCCTTTACTCAGTACTTTGTTGAAGCGCCTTTGGCAGCGATTACAGCCTCGATTCTTCTTGGGTATGACGCTACAAGCTTGGCACACCTGTATTTGGGAAGTTTCTCCCATTCTTCTCTGCAGATCCTCTCAAGTTCTGTCAGGTTGGAGGGGGAGCGTCGCTGCACAGCTATTTTCAGGTCTTTCCAGAGAAGTACAGGCTCTGGCTGGGCCACTAAAGGACATTCAGAGACTTGTCCCGATGCCACTCCTGCTTTATCTTGGCTGTGTGCTTGGGGTCGTTGTCCTGTTGGAAGGTGAACCTTTGCCCCAGTCTGAGGCCCTGCACACTCTCGAGCTGATTTTCATCAAGGATCTCTCTGTACTTTGCTCCGTTCATCTTTCCCTTGATCCTGACTAGTCTCCCAGTCCCTGCCGTTGAAAAACATCCCCACAGCATGATGCTGCCACCAACATGCTTCACCGAAGGGATGGTGCAAGGTTTCCTCCAGATGTGACGCTTGGCATTAAGGCCAAAGAGTTCAGTCATGGTTTCATCAGACCAGCAAATCTTTTTTCTCATGGTCTGAGAGTCCTTTAGGTCCCTTTAGGCAAACCAAGCAGGCTGTTACGTTCCTTTTACTGAGGAGTGGCTTCCATCTGGCCACTCTACCATAAAGGTCTGATTGGTGGTGTAAGGCAGAGACGGTTGTCCTTCAGGAAGGTTCTCCCATCTCCACAGAGGAACTCGGGACCATCACATCCCTGACCAAGGCCCTTCTCCCCAAATTGCTCAGTTTGGCCGGGCGGCCAGCTCTAAGAAGAGTCTTGATGGTTCCAAACTTCTTCCATTTAAGAATGATGGAGGCTGATGGGGACCTTCAATGCTGCAGACATTTTTTGGTACCCTTCTCCAGATCTGTGCCTCGACACAATCATGTCTCGTAGCTCTTGGGACAATTCCTTCAACCTCATGGCTTGGTTTTTGCTCCGACATGCACTGTCAATTGTGGGACCTTATATAAACAGGTGTGTGTCTCTCCAAATCATGTCCAATCAATTGAGTTTACCACAGGTGGCCTCCAATCAAGTTGTAGAAACATCTCAAGGATGATCAATGGAAACAGGATGCACCTGAGCTCAATTTTGAGTCTCATAGCAAAGGGTCTGAATACTTATGTAAATAAGGTACTTTTTTTATTTTTAATACATTTGCAAATGATTCCTATTATGGGGTATTGTGTGTAGATTGATGATATAAAAATTGAATTAATCAATTTTAGAATAAGGATATAAAGTAACAAAATGTGGAAAAAGTCAAGGGGTCTGAATACTTTCCGAATGCACAGTACTGTAGTCTGATCCATACAATGAACTGTTTACAGATATTTATATATCTTCAACCAATGCTGAGATGTTTATGGGTTGAGATGTCTATGGGTTTGTAGATAGAACATTTCCAAGCCTTTGATGCAGGACTGACTAATCCTGGGCAGCTGTTGTTAAAGGAAGTTGATATTTCAGTGTAGGCTACAGAATTCACTCATATAAACAACAATCTAATATGTATCTTTCAAAGCACTGAGGTTGTTGGTGTTTTAGTCAGCTGGAGATATACCTACAGAACTGTCCTTTAGGCTCGTGTACACAATGGCAGCTTCAGTACCTCTCGTCATTACCTTGTCATCGGCATCTTATTCACATCTGGTTGGGTTGTCAACTTCTCTAATGGATCAAAACAGTTCTAATGAGAAACCAGAACATAACTGCATCTCTGGAGGACTGAGACACATTGGTTTGCATACGTAGCAGTAGCTGTTAAGATGATACATTTGAAACTTAAAATTACAACTACTCCTGTTACTGTAATTGAGTAGCTTTTTCGAGTACTTTAACTACTTGTAATATATATTTTTTTTATCTCAACTACTTTTTCTGAGTACTTTTTAAATGAGCTACTTTTCACTTTTACTTGAGGAGTTTTTTTACACCAGTAAATGTACTTCTTATTGAGTAAAATGTAGTTAAAGTAACTTCTACTTGAGTAGGATATTTCAGTAGTCTTTCCACCCCTGCTTAAAATAAAACACTTTGTATCAATCATGGATCATGGGATGCATATACTGAAGCCCTGCATATCAACCATAGAATTAGAATGAATTAATGGTGCTACAATATCAACACTTGGAGTTAGAACACAGGCCCACTACAGTATATGGGTTACAGCCATAAATTATTCTGTGATTTGATTGGTTGGCAGTATGTCAGTCTTGGAATGTCACTTTTACAAGTCTAAAACATCATCTTCAGCACAGTCACTACACACAGCCTTCCTGACTAACATGAGCCCCGTTGACGAGGCTGAAGTTAGCCAGAGACTGATTGTTGCTCTTGACCGAGGTCAGTCGCGTGTTGCTCCGCCCAGTGCTTTGAGCATTACAGTTGATTGGTGGACGACGGCGGCAGTGGAGCTGCTTGTTGAACTGCTTCTGGAAGCTATTACTGAGCAGGTAGAGGGCAAAAGGGTTGACACAGGAGTTGGTAAAGGCCAGGATGCGGGCACTCACGCTGGCGATGAAGTGTCCCATGGACGTGTCCACCTGGCCGTAGTGGTAGGAGCGGTACAGGTAGATCACATGACTGGGGAGCCAGCATACAGCGAACAAACCCACAAAAACCAGGACTGTCTTAGCCAGACGCTTCCTTGACTCAATCTGTGGGGATGGTAAAGAAAGCATCATTCAATTGGAGTATTCAGCAGGACACACACACAAACTCATACACACATTTCTCATTTCCCCATTTGACTATTTACCATGTCTCATTAAATGATAAACACCTAAATGTCCAGTGTCCAAACACACATTCACACACCTGTTTTTTGATGTGTAAGTGTGCCTCCACGGGCATGTCTGAGGCGCTCTGGATCAGGCTGCGTGCGATGAAGCAGTAGTACACAGAAATGATGAGAAGGGGGATGATGTAGAAGATGAGAAAGAAGGCCATGGAGTGGATCTTAGGGTGCAGATCCCCAGCATGGGGGTAGGGAGCGCATGTCACAAAGGTGTCGTTGGTCTGGCCGATGTTGAAGGTGTGAAGGTCGGAGAAGACCACCTCAGGAACAGCTAGGGTCATGGAGAAGAGCCATATGGCTGCTGCTCGGAAGCAGATCTTAGCTGTGGACGTATGGATGTCCATGGGTTTGACAATGGCCTTGTACCTGGGACGAGCAGAAAACTCATTTCATTACATTTACCAGTCATTTAGCACAGGGGTTCCCAACCATTTTTCCCCAAGGCCCCTTTTTCACATTTGAAAATAGATAGGCTATTTAATAATTATAATTATCATAATGGATAAGGAAAATAAAGTCTAGACCCGATTTCCCCAAATGTTACTCCGTTAGCAAATATGTTTTACTATGATAATTATACTTTCTCTTTTACAGAAAGTGAAGAGATCAATTGATAGTGACAGAGCCACACATTGTATAAGATTACTTCCCAAGCAAAGTCCAATTTAGTTGACTTCTCGACTTTAGAAGATCGTAGCTTAGCTTCTGAATATCATAGAGACAAAGCAAAGATATTAATTCCCATGTGCATCAGAGTCGGGTCAACATCTTGTTTCTAGCTTAAAGCCCACCCTCCCCCAGATCCTTTATCATTAAAGAAAAATTGTCTCACATTGCTCTGATTAAAAGAACCAGAGAATTCAATGAAAAGCAGCTGGTGTTGGCTAATTGAGTTTGATCATATCTGTAATGAGAGAATATGGATGCAACATACATACATAAGGGTACTTCAGGACTATCAAAGAGTGCTAGAATGGCATTTGGTAATTAATGTATGGAAAAGAATAACTCTCATAATAAAACAGGGATTTCCTAAATCAAAATCCATTGATTAAATAGCATCAAAGTTCTGCAAATAATAACAAAAACCTTTGTTAATGCAACAAAAATATATATACAGTACGAGTCAAAAGTTTGGACATACCTTCTCATTTTCTTTATTTTAATTATTTTATACATTGTAGATTAGTAGAGAACACATCAAATCTATGAAATAACACATATGGAATCATATTGTAACCAAAAAAGTGTTAAACAAATCTAAATATATTTTAGATTCTTCAAAATAGTCACCCTTTTCCTTTACCTTGATGACAGCTTTGCACACTCTTGACATTTTCTCAACCAGCTTCACCTGGAAGGCTTTTCCAACAGTCTTGAAGGAGTTCCCACATATGCTGAGCACTTGTTGGCTGCTTTTCCTTCACTCTGCAGTCCAACTCATCCCAAACCATCTCAATTGGGTTGAGGTCGGGTGATTGTGGAGGCCAGGTCATCTGATGCAGCACACCTAAGGACAGATTTCCCCTGGTCTAATGTATATTGCTCGTGTTTCTTGGCCCAAGCAAGTCTCTTCTTCTTATTGGTGTCCTTTAGTAAAGGTTTCTTTGCAGCAATTCAACCATGAAGGCCTGATTCATACAGTCTCCTCTGAACAGTTGATGTTGAGATGTGTCTGTAACTTGAACTCTGTGAAGCATTTATTTGGGCTGCAATTTCTGAGGCTGGTAACTCTAATGAACTTATCCTCTGCAGCAGAGGTAACTCTGGTTCTTCCTTTCCTGTGGCGGTCCTCATGAGAGCCAGTTTCATCATAGCACTTGACGGTTTTTGCGACTGCACTTGAAGAAACTTTCAAAGTTCAAATTTACGGATTGACCGACCATCATGTCTCATTAAAGTAATGATGGACTGTTATTTCTCTTTGCTTATATGAGCTGTTCTTGCCATAATATGGACTTCTTCTATATACCACCCCTACCTTGTCACAACACAACTGATTGGCTCAAATTAATTAAGAAGGAAAGAAATCTGAAATATAAAATATATTTTGATTTGTTTAACACTTTTTAGGTTACTACATGATTCCACGTGTGTTATTTCATAGTTTTGATATCTTCACTATTATTCTACAATGTAGAACATAGTAAAAATAAAGAAAAACCTTTGAATGAGGAGATGTGTCCAAACTTTGACTGGTACTGTATATATTCAACTGTAATAACAGGTGACATGTAAGGAATGTAAAAGTAATCCCTATTTATTTGCCTAGATTGGTTACATTATTGATGTTTTCCTGAAATTCTGCTGTTTCTAAAAGCATGGGTAGGGCAGAGAACTGCAATGACAGGTATGGTGTTAATGCATCAGTTTTAATGTATACGGTTGTCGTGTCTTTGGCTATGCCGGATTAAGTGATATGACATGCTATTCTATAAAATATTTTCTCCATAATTAATATTACCTGATTGAGCTAATCATGTAAATGTAATTAACTAGAGAGTCAGGGCACCACGAAATAATATTTATAGAGCTGTTATCTTCCGAATAAACTCTTAAAGACCTAGTAATATTTTACATCAATAGCAGTCAATATTAATCCTCACCTTAATTCAGTCTCATCTGAAAGTTGTAAATTCTTGGTTATCTGCACGAACCCTGGCTAACAAGTTGAATCAGCAATACAAAATTGGGTTTAATTATTTATTTTCTAAATACCTAACTAATTACACATACACATAATTAATCATAACTTGATTACAAATTATGTCATAAAGGAAAACGTCCCTAGCGGGCGGAACAGATATGACAGCTGGTTACACAAAAGAAAAGGGGCTGGGTTTGAGTGAAAGAGCGCGAAGACTGAGGAACAAAGGGCGAAGCTGTGCTATCGTAAATACAGTATGTTATGCATTCTAAATTACCGCCCATTTAGAAAAGGAAAATGCAATAAATATTTACTCTGAGCTGCGCTTCGGTAGGTTGGTGGTAGATGGGAGGCCGTGTTGCCCAACCGAGTCCTTTGAAGATTGTCTCTGCTGGTAAATTGAATATGTTGTAGTAACGTTATTGTGTGGTAGACGGGATACTCTGTCTGTTCCTTCCTAACCTGCGTTTGCAGCTGCTGTTGCTAACTCAACGACTAGGAGGTATCACTTCTGTAGTGAATAAGAGTTCAAAGTTCATACCATTCGCAACCAAAGCTCACGCTGATGTTGGCTTCATTCTGTAGTTATTATCTGAACCATTCTGACATCGGACCGTTGTCCTCACATCCTCGGAACAGGAGGTTATATTGTCGTCAAGGCTTTATATAGGAAGGGAGAGGAGGGCATGTTTGAAAGGTTTTATAGCCCATGTCCCTTCACAGTGGCGGGCCACTGATTGAGTAGAGCCCTACCTTATGAAAACCCAAATCTCACATTTTAGAAGCTAAAATCACATTTCATCCCATCACGGATAGTTTCATATTCAAACATTTAAATTGAACAACAATTCCATGTGAATCCGATAACTCTGATGTGTAGACTTTCCACTGTAGAGTTTATGTCATCTTATCATTGATGAGAATGTCTCAGATGACAACCGAACTGACATCATATTCATTAAGTACCACTGCATATGTTCAATTGATAAAGATTACCAGAATACAGTTCATTTCCCCCCACCTTCTGATGTTCCCAGAATCTCTATGTTAACCAAAAGGTTTGCAAATGTAACATCAGTAGGGTAGAGAGAGGAAAAAGGGGGGAAGAGATATTTATGACATAAACCTACCCCCAGGCCAACATCATGACACTGTTTGAGTGTGTCATGTGTGCCTGTAAGAAATTAAGTCTGAGTGGACAGCTCTCTGGTTGTTAATTAACTGAGATAGGCCAGTCTGCCTGTCTTCACCTCACTAAAGGAACATTCACTCTCTCTTTCAGCTCTGACTAATAGCCTTCTAAGAACTTTTTGAACTCCAGGTTCCAATGGTGAAAGAACTTTGATGAACAAAGAACTCTGCAGAGCAAGAACAGAGGAGCTGAGAACATAATGGGATAGAATAATAGAACCGAATAGAGCACAGCTCAGGAGCCCGCTGAGCATTCATGCCTTTCCTGCTCACTTTTCAATATTTGGTATTCAGTCGGATAAAGCGCTCTGCCGATGTGACTACCTTCAAATGCTGAAAACCCCCCCACTTGCTGGCCAACAGATTTTCTCCTGGACTTTTCATTCAATATAGTTGTTAGTACATTTACAGTATCTTAAATGTACAGCGTTTACAGTGAGCAAATGAAGGTAAATTAGACAATGCAATTAAATGGAATGATAAGTATACCAATTGAAGGGAACTAACAGTAAATTGGCAGTTGAATATTTGTGGTTATTAGGCCTACTGACGGTTGATACTGATATTGGCTAATATTTGACATGATATAAATAGGAAACAGAGAAGGTCGGGGTAGCATATAATTTAGACATTCGATAGTGCCCATCCCCGGAAATGTATGCACGCCTAAAAACTCGGGTCAGAATCGGTCCCTTGATGTACTGTCAAATGCAACAGTTTTCTTTGCATCATGAGGGCAATTCTAAAGCCATTAATTATCAACATGTTGAAAATGGCTTTTATGTTGTCTCTGTGTGTCCTGACAAGTGATTTAATGTCCATGGGACTTCAGCACCGTGCCAGTTATACACTCGCACTAAAAGCCAAAAGCGGCCATTTAACGATCATTTCTGCCATTATTTCTCAAAGTGGCGCCACAAATGCCACAAGGGTTGCCATATCTCTTTATTTCTGTTGATTGAAAATGTTAGGATAACAGAGTTTTGAGGAGTGAATTGATGAATAGAACAAAATAAAAGATTGGACTTGAATTACATTAGGCTTACACAGAATGAACATGTCACATATAAATATCCCTCTTTATAGTATGTGAGCTAAACCCCACCGGTTCACTCTCTCTTCTGTGAATTTGTCTGCAGTGAACAACATCTGCAACCAGGCTGAAAGTGTAGGCTGGTGTAATAATGTGTCACCTAATTACACGACCTGTCTGTTCGTGCTACCATACCTGCCTGTTCATATTACAATGCCAAAGAATGGTTGGAAAACTTCAATGAAGGCTGTTCTTTTGTTTTTACGTTTACTTGAAAAAGTTCATGGATCTTCCCGTCTGAGGGATTGAGAAAACAACACATCTGATTATAAAAGCCTCACCTATCTGCAGAGAGCGCAGTGAGTGTGAAAACGGAGACGCCGACAGAGGGATTGAGAAAACAACACATCTGATTCTAAAAGCCTCACCTATCTGCAGAGAGCGCAGTGAGTGTGAAAACGGAGACGCCGACGGAGGTGAGTTGGATGAACGGGATGAGTTTGCATCCCACCCGGCCGAAGAGCCATTTGTCCGCGAGGTACCGGCTGGCGTCCACCGGAGCGCACGTTACTAGAAGCAGCAGGTCCCCGAGCGCGAGGCTGGACATGAACAGGTTGGGCACAGTCCGCATGGATTTGACTGTGATAAACGTCCTCATTAGCGTGACGTTACCAATAAGTCCAATAATTATTAGTAATCCGTAGACGGTGGCGATAGCAATACCGGGCAGCCAAATGTAGTGCGTCTGGACCTCTGTGTTGATACTGGACACTTGCGATACGTTAAAAATCATGTTCTCAGGGTTTAAAATGAACGAGTCCTCCAAAGACATAGTTGGTGTCTTCTTTCTTGAAAGTTTGTAAAAATATATATTCTTAAAGTTGGCTTGCTGTTAAAATAAATGTTGTGACTCATAACTTATCGTGTTCCCAATACCAATTAAGAATAGCCTAATAGCATCATAAAAAGCTGCCAATCTGAAACTAAACCTTTAAATATCAGGGCTCATCTGTAAAAGAGACGTTGGTCTCAGTAAAAAATTACATAAAAATATAATAATTTGAATGATGCAAAGAATGTCCAACTATCAGATATATATGTAGGGTTCTCTCATGAACCTTCAATGTATATTGAGTCGGCATCTGTGTGGGGGTTATAAACTCACTGACGGCGTGCGTCACTTGCGCCCTGCCCTATTCGGTGGAAGAGTTGTGACAAGTGGATGGATGGACTTAACTCAGGAGTTCCAGTCCACCACGCAACCATTGCACACTACTGGGATGTTTGTTTGGTGCATAGACGTAGGTTTGGTGCGCCTTATTCACCTTCATATTCCCTTTGCATTAACTCAGTCCCAACCCAGACCTTAGCCTGTGCTCTGTCTATCTGACCGTTAGAAACACCGTTGTCATCTATAACTGTAATTTGCTTGGGTAAAAAAAATACCCCAAATAACGGTGGTTTAAAAAAACATAACATTCTATCTACCGTCTCAAAAATTCGACTACATCACACTGTCCTCGTTCATTTTGAGCCTGTGGTATGTGTCAATTCTCTGATAATAACCCAGCCCACTGAAAGTTTGTTTTGTCAAGATCCTCACCAGGAGGCCAATAATTGAGCTGGGATAATGGGGGAATTGACTGAATATTCATCACACATGGAATGACTAAGACATTTTTGTGATGGACACACACGAATTTCCTATTCACGTTTCTCATTCAATGATACACACTAAACGTATGTTATGTGTATACATAACGGTGAAATTAGCTATTTTCTGTGATTCACTGACTGATATTACAGTCCAAAAAATGGGTTATATTGTCACATACACCAGATAGGTGCAGTGAAATTAGTTGTTTTACAGGTTCAGTCATAGTAGTATGGCACCCCTATTGAAAATGTGGGTTTAGTGCCTTGCTCAACGTCACAACGACAGATGTTTAACCTTTTCGGCTGGGATATTCAAACCAGCGACCTTTTGATTACCAACCCAAGGCGCTAACTGCTAGGCTACCTGGTATGACTGTTCTTTTGTTGAAATACACTGCACTCCATGCCACAAAGACAAGGGGACCGTTTAATTATAGACACACCGGATCTGAATAATAATGAACCTATGGAAATCAAATCAAATCAAATGAGCAGTAGACAACAATGTGCAAATCAAATATGCTGATTTCTCAAGAGGTCTGCTGAGAAAATGAAGCTTTTAATGGGCAGCTACTTATTTCAAACCTTACATCATCATTCCCTAATGAATCTTTGTGTTCTTCTCAATTAGATGATTCATGTTATTCCCTGATTAGAAAGTTATTGTTGTTAAACCAGCTCTGTTCAATGCTCAGGCTGTGCTGACAAAATGAAGCTTTTACTGGGCAGGTACTTACTTCAACCCTTACATCATCATCCCCTAATAAGCTTTTACTGGGCAGCTACTTACTTCAACCCTTACATCATCATCCCCTAATAAGCTTTTACTGGGCAGCTACTTACTTCAACCCTTACATCATCATCCCCTAATAGCTTTTATCAGCTACTTACTTCAACCCTTACATCATCATCCCCTAATAAGCTTTTACTGGGCAGCTACTTACTTCAACCCTTACATCATCATCCCCTAATAAGCTTTTACTGGGCAGCTACTTACTTCAACCCTTACATCATCATCCCCTAATAAGCTTTTACTGGGCAGCTACTTACTTCAACCCTTACATCATCATCCCCTAATAAGTACATTATATCTATGTGTGGCTGCATACCTGAAGGATGCACTAACCCATATCAGTGGAGATACTGCATGCCAACCTCGGTAGTCCCCAGTGATCCTCCCAAGGATTGGAATATCTCTATTGCTTCTGTCTGGTTGTTTGATATTTATTGAGCACCACAATCAACTCATAGCCAAAGGAGGGTCTGTAATAATTATTTACATCATGAATTATCCAACACCCTCAAGAGTCCACCTGCAACTTTGCATGAATATTTGTGCAGAATTCACAGCATTCAAGGATAAAGTTGACATCAGCAGTTGATGTTAGCATTCCAAGGGTACAACTTTGCTCTCAGGAAATTAAGTTGTTAGTTTATATATGTTTATATATGTACATGTAAAATGGAATATATCTACATAGTTTCATATTTCTACCTCATCACTAGTAGCAGCAGTAGTAGTATGATTATTACAGTGTCTAGTATTATTAGTGTCTAGTATGAGAAACAGACGCCTCACAAGTCCTCAACTGGCAGCTTCATTAAATAGTACCCACAAACACCAGTCTCAACGTCAACAGTGAAGAGGCGACTCCGGGATGCTGGCCTTCTAGGCAGAGTTCCTCTGTCCAGTCTCAACGTCAACAGTGAGGAGGCAACTCTGGGATGCTGGCCTTCTAGGCAGAGTTCCTCTGTCCAGTCTCAACGTCAACAGTGAGGAGGCAACTCCGGGATGCTGGCCTTCTAGGCAGAGTTCCTCTGTCCAGTCTCAACGTCAACAGTGAGGAGGCAACTCCGGGATGCTGGCCTTCTAGGCAGTGTTCCTCTGTCCAGTGTCTGTGTTGTTTTGCCCATGTTAATCTTTGCTTTTTATTGGCCAGTCTGAGATATGGCTTTTTCTTTGCAACTCTGCCTAGAAGGCCAGCATCCCGGGGGCCTCTTCACTGTTGCCATTGAGACTGGTGTTTTGCGTGTACGATTTAATGAAGCTGCCAAGTGAGGACTTGTGAGGCGCTTGTTTCTCAAACTAGATACTCTAATGTACTTGTCCTCTTGTTCAGTTGTGCACCGGGGCCTCCCACTCCTCTTTCTATTCTAGTTAAAGCCAGTTTGCGCTGTTCTGTGAGGGGAGTAGTACACAGCGTTGTACGAGATCTTCAGTTTCATGGCAATTTCTCACATGGAATATCCTTCATTTCTCAGAACAAGAATAGACTGATGAGTTTCAGAAGAAAGTTATTTGTTTCTGGACGTTTTGAGCCTGTAATCGAAACCACAAATGCTGATGCTCCAGATACTCAACTAGTCTAAAAGAAGGTCAATTTTATTGCTTCTTTGATCAGGACAACAGTTTTCAGCTGTGCATTACATAATTGCTAAAGGGCTTTCTAATGATCAATTATCCTTTCAAAATGTAAACTTGGATTAGCTAACACAACATGCCATTTAGAACACAGGATTGATGGTTGCTGATAATGGGCCTCTGTACACCTATGTAGATATTCCATTAAAAAAATAATCAGTTTCCAGCTCCAATAGTCATTTACAACATTAACAATGTCTACACTGTATTTCTGATCAATTTGATGTTATTTTAATGGACAAAAAATGTGCTTTTCTTTTAAAACAAGGACATTTCTAAGTGACCCCAAACTTTTGAACGGTAGTGCATCTCTTGTCCCCCTATATTAGGTTGGTATAAAATGCTACCATCTGGCTCGTCACATGCATTGCTCCTGACGACTTACCCAGAATGTAATTCCGCTGCTCTATCGACCGCTACATACGCTCAGTCTAAATTTGCAAGTTGTTTGTGTGACTTCAAAATGAGGGGTGTTGTATAAAACAAATGATTGGATAATGTCTAACAAATCTGACCAATCAGAGTATCAAAGTTGACAAAAGTCATCATGTCGGCTGGCTCTGTCTCAACCCATCGGTTTCTGAGACCAATCGGAACAGTCATAATGTGTTCCTATTCTAGAAATCATAGGAGAGGGAGGCAAATCTAGAGTCATCGTGGAGAAGGAACCTCAGTTTGGCCGTAGCGGTGTGCATGGGTAGCCAGGCTTATACGGCTTATCAGAGGCCCTGATAAAGTGAGTCTACCCAGATGCTTTTAAATCACACTGCAGATGATAACCTTTTTACATGCTGTAATTGTGTACAACTCAAAGGGAAGCAGTGTGACAGTGAGTCCTGTTTTGTTGCTGGTGATTGTGGCTTGACATTTTTGGGGTTGGGGCGAAGAGGTGACCAGTAGGGGGTGACATGTTTAGCCACTTCATTGCTCTCAGTCACGACTCCTTAGAAACTGTGAAATAAAAACACATGAACTGAATGACATTCATCCACTCCATAACAGCACACCAATGGTTCCCCCACGGAGAGTGTTATCCACTGATTGAAGGAGGCACAATAGCCCCTCATACTTGATGAATAGATCTCCAAAGGTCACTTGGACTAAAAGCAGCAGATGATGTCTCATGCCGTGCACCACTTCAGAGAGAGCACACTGGTATCTCACTAAAATAGGTGCAATTTTCACAACTAGGCTGTGTTGGAAGATCCAGTAGAGTCATGTGTACCAGTCTTTTTTGTGGTATACTTTGGTGTGAAATAGTCTAACATGCTGCTAAGTGCATCTTTTATACCTTAACTGGTTGATTAGAGGAATATTCTAAAAAATGTAGGTCACAATCTCAAAACATTTAGGATCCAGTGTCCCAGAACGTCCTCCTATGCCCAGCATGGTATAAACATATTATAGGAGAAGACATGGCACAAAGCATCTGCCCTGACCATGTTTCTACATTGGCTCTCCCACATGCCACAGAACTGTGTTAGCCAGCTGAAAAAACACCTAGATATTAGAATTTGATTCATCAATCACATGCGTTCTAACGTCTAGTAGTTTGATATTACAGGAGTAAAATCGATTGTCTGTTCTTTCAGAATGCTCTGGGATATCTGATTACCACTGAGATCTTGCTCAAGCATTGCCAGGGCTGGAAGTTATTATTATTATTCATTTAAGATAAGGAAAGGGCACAGGTTTCAGAGCATTGATGGCATTTTATTTCTCTAACTCAATCACAAATGACATTCAGCCTCTCTCTCTGTCTTCACTTCAATGAAAGGGGACAGAATTGACATCATAGTTCAGATTAGTATCTGGATTTCCCAGGCAACCAACGCTCCCCTCTATCGCATAGAGAACTGATTATTTGTGTCTAAAATGAACTCATCTCTATTGTTCAGTTCATTTGTCTGAAATAGACTGTGGATATCCCAGAGAGAAATCAGTTATTTCTAAAAGCCATCGTTTGAATGAGTCATTCAAGACTCCTTATACAATTACCACCTCCCATAGAGTTAGAACCGCAGCAGGAAACAATAGGAATAAAAGTCACCTAAGAAATATAATTTAAAAAATAATCTATTAAAAGCACTTTCCTGAACGTCGTGAACTCTCTGAACTATATTACAATTATTGATATAATGTTGTCTTTGTGCCGCTCATTGTGCCGCTCATTGTGCCGCAATGAGTTTTAGCACCACGGACAGCAACTGGTCTGACGCTCTAGCCGTATATATGGAACCGCGAGAACATCTGTGCAGTTTTTTTTCACATTTATTTAACCAGGTAGGCTAGTTGAGAACAAGTTCTCATTTGCAACTGCGACCTGGCCAAGATAAAGCATAGCAGTGTGAACAGACAACACAGAGTTACACATGGAGTAAACAATTAACAAGTCAATAACACAGTAGAAAAAAAAGAGATTCTATATACATTGTGTGCAAAAGGCATGAGGAGGTAGGCAAATAATTACAATTTTGCAGATTAACACTGGAGTGATAAATGATCAGATGGTCATGTACAGGTAGAGATATTGGTGTGCAAAAGAGCAGAAAAGTAAATAAATAAAAAGAGTATGGGGATGAGGTAGGTAAAAATGGGTGGGCTATTTACCGATAGACTATGTACAGCTGCAGCGATCGGTTAGCTGCTCAGATAGCAGATGTTTGAAGTTGGTGAGGGAGATAAAAGTCTCCAACTTCAGCGATTTTTGCAATTCGTTCCAGTCACAGGCAGCAGAGAACTGGAACGAAAGGCTTTAGGGATGATCAGTGAGATACACCTGCTGGAGCGCGTGCTACGGGTGGGTGTTGCCATCGTGACCAGTGAACTGAGATAAGGCGGAGCTTTACCTAGCATGGACTTGTAGATGACCTGGAGCCAGTGGGTCTGGCGACGAATATGTAGCGAGGGCCAACCGACTAGAGCATACAGGTCACAGTGGTGGGTGGTATAAGGTGCTTTAGTGACAAAACGGATGGCACTGTGATAAACTGCATCCAGTTTGCTGAGTAGAGTGTTGGAAGCTATTTTGTACATGACATCGCCGAAGTCGAGGATCGGTAGGATAGTCAGTTTTACTAGGGTAAGTTTGGCGGCGTGAGTGAAGGAGGCTTTGTTGCGGAATAGAAAGCCGACTCTAGATTTGATTTTCGTTTGGAGATGTTTGATATGAGTCTGGAAAGAGAGTTTACAGTCTAGCCAGACACCTAGGTACTTATAGATGTCCACAGATGTCCGCATTCCGCCTTCATCCTCTCCCATTTGAAAAATATTTCTCAACGTGGTGCTCCGGCCAGCTAAGGCACTCTTGCTTTGATCTGCAACGATGTCTGTGTATGGACATCGTGCATCATATATAGCCGAGTCCTGTCTACTCGCATTGCATTCAGTGATCAAAGGGGAATAGAATGTTCCCATAGGCATTTTTGGTCTATAGGCCTACTAACTATGTCCAACTTTGTTTGGTTTTAAACTAAATGGAAAAAAAAGTATACTTTACATTTGACGTTCATTGCATGAATAACAAGCCGTGTGTAAACTTGTGCATATACCACCATCTACTGGTAACACGCCTGTACTTGGAAGGCATGTATGAGATAAGACTTGTTGCTGGTCTGTGATTCTTCTGATCAAAAGTGGTTGGGATAATTTGCTTGAATTGATTGATTAACAAAAAGAATCGTCTTCAAACACTAGGCACATGATGTTGGAATAACAATAACAAATCTGCATTGATTGAGGGGGATAGAGAATGCGGTGTTGAGAATACAAGTCCCATAAATCTTAGGTAGATTATGGTTGGTAGAATAAGACATTTCCGGGTTCCATGAAGACGCCTGATCATCACCAATATTAGGCTACCAGACATTTTATCCAAGGCGTTTAACAGTCAGTGGTAGGCTATTGGCCAGTGCATTGTTTCTTTCCATTGGTGATGGAAAACACCCGTTGATTTGCCAACCGTTTCGCCGACTACAAAGGTGCGTTTCTCGTAGGTCAAGGCGTCGAATCGGTGGTACCCACGGTCAATGCCTTTATAGAGAAGATTCTAAACAAGGTGCCACTCGGATCCACCGACTGCGATGGTGGGCTATACGACGGTCCCGCTGGGGTGGCATACATGCTGTACCATGTCTCCGAATGTGCTTTTTTTTCTGACCACAGGGATACTTATCTCAAAACCTCAAAGCAGATCATTGACGTGTCTGTGGGGTACGTGGATGGGGAGAAGGACACAAACATGCAGGCCTCATTTCTCCTCGGTGGGGCGGCATCTATACCGTCGCCGCGATGGTGTACAAAGCCCTGGGCATGGCGGACTTCGTCAAGCCGCTTACCAAATTTCGGAACCTGTGGAAGATATGCTCATCCATCAATTTCTTGGAGTGCGGCTCTGACGAGCTGTTCGTGGGGCGGGCGGGGTACCTGTGCGCTGACCTGGTGGTGAAACAGAAACTGGGGATAGAGGTGAGAGCCTGAGGGAACAGGGAAAATACCAATTACTAAAATCAAAAAATGATTAGGCCTACTGACCAGGAGATATATGACCTGAAAAATAATGTGTCTCTACTGGCTCTCTTGGCTCCATATTCCCTGATCTCAAACATTACTTTAATGAAATAAACTTCTCAAATCTAATGTCACAGATTCTTAGCAAGGATCAGATCCAGGCCATTTGCCAGGCTATCACAGAGTCTGGTAAACAGTATGCCACGAGGAAGAGAAAACCCTATCCTCTCATGTACTCCTACTATGGGACTGAGTATTTGGATAAGTAGGCCTACATGTCTAGCCTACATGGTTGAGTGGCAGGAGGCGGGATTACTCATGAGTTTATATTGTCATGAGGGCCTTAAATGACCTCTTTGTCATTTGTGTGATGCCTTCACTCTTATCTGAAAGGACTAGATAGGTGAAAGCCCAGTAGCAGCCACAATACCCAGACCCACCGCCTCAACAGAACACAGTACCCAGACCCACCGCCTCAACAGAACACAATACCCAGACCCACCGCCTCAACAGAACACAGTACCCAGACCCACCGCCTCAACAGAACACAATACCCAGACCCACCGCCTCAACAGAACACAGTACCCAGACCCACCGCCTCAACAGAACACAGTACCCAGAACCACCGCCTCAACAGAACACAGTACCCAGACCCACAGCCTCAACAGAGCACAGCACCCAGACCCAGACCCACCGCCTCAACAGAAAATAGTACCCAGACTCACTTCCTCAACACAGTACCCAGAACCTCAACAGAGCACAGCACCCAGACCCAGACCCACCGCCTCAACAGAACATAGTACCCAGACTCACTTCCTCAACACAGTACTCAGAACCACTGTGAGCAGAACACAGTACCCAGACCCACTGCCTCAATAGAACACAGTAACCAGACCCACTGTCTCAACAGAACACAGTACCCAGACCTGGACCCACCACCTCAATAGAACACAAGTGTTCCATGTGTCCAGCATTTGACTGCAAGAGTCATAGGGTATTCTCTAATGGAATCAGAGAGGCTGTCTTTTTGAATGGATGCAGGCTATTGAATCATGTGCTTTATGTTTGTATGTGCTGCTTGTGTGTGTGTGCACCTGTGTTTCTCTCCCCAGGTGCAGCCCATGGCCTGTCGTCGGTGCTGCAGATGCTGCTGTGTTACCAGGAGGTGCTGAATGGAGGGGACAGGGATCTGGTCGGGCAGATTGTGGACTTCCTCATGAACTAGGAGCAGAACGGTAACTGGCCGGCCGAGCTGGGAGCCATGACAGAGAGGGAGAATGAGCTGGTGCACTGGTGCCATGGTGCGCCAGGTACACTTTCAATCTGGCTCTTAATTGATTGATGTACTGATTTAGATAATATAGATACAATAAGAGGTAAGTGGTTTCCCAGGTTTCCAATGTAATTGATGCTCATGCCTCTTCCCAGGTGTAGCCTACCTCTTTGACAAAGCCTACCTGATCAATAGGAAGCCCCAGTACCTGGACACATGCATTCGCAGTGGGGAGCAGGTGTGGCTGAAGGGCCTGCTGAAGAAAGGTCCAGGGATCTGCCATGGAATGACAGGCTGCGCCTATGTCTTCATGTTACTGTACTGCCTCACAGGGAACTCCAAATACATCTACCGTGCTCAGAGGCATGGAGGCTTAGTTGGACAAATCGCTGCTGTTCTCTGTTTCCCTCTCTCTTTCTCTGTCTCCTGTACTCTTCTAATATCTCCTTTCTTCGTTTATCTCCCCTTATCTCACCCTTGTTGAAAGTCCATAGCTTCTAGTGGCTTCCTCTCCTTGGTCTGCACTGATCTGAAAACACAGGCTGGGTTAAAGCAACGTAGTGGATTCCTTGCAGCGCAGTGCTTTCACCTGAAATGCTCTTTCACATCAGTGCATATGTGGAGATAGGACATGAGAAGAGGAAGCAGCTTTTGACTATTGAGATGCAACCCCCTGTCCTGCCTCACCCTCACCAAAGATACTGTATATAATGACGAGATGGTTTTGTCTCCACCCTAACAATGGGAGTCGTTGTCCCAAAGGTGGGAGGACAGGCGATATGCTTATCAGTCTGCTTATTAAACGCAATGAGCCCATAGAAACACATTGAATAACACTGCATGGACAGATGTTGATGGTAGTGGACCCACAAGCTTCGCCTCTTCCTCTCTGCCCTGACCCAAGTCTCCTCTTTTCTCCCCACATGTTTGCAGAGTTCCTGTTTACGGAAGAGTTCAAGGTGGGCTTCTGCTCAGTCACCAGTGTTTATAGTCTATATATTCTTTAGAATATTCTAAAGCCATTACATAATTTTCTGGAATTTTCCAAGCTGTTTAAAGGCACAGTCAACTTAGTGTATGTAAACTTCTGACCCACTGGACTTGTGATACAGTGAGTTATTAGTGAAATAATCTGTCTGTGAACAATTTTTGGAAAAATGACTTGTGTCATTCACAAAGTAGACGTCCTAACCGACTTGTAAAAACTATAGTTTGTTAACAATAAATGTGTGGAGTGGTTGAACAATGAGTTTTAATGAATCCAACCTAAGTGTATGTAAACTTCCAAATTCAAATGTACATATGAGATGAGTAATGTAGGATATGAAAACATTATTAAAGTGGCGTTATTTAAAGTGACCAGTGATACCTTTATTACATCCATTTATTGAAGTGGTCAGAGATTTGAGTCTGTATGTTGGCAGCAGCCTCTCTATGGCTGTTTAACAGTCTGATGGCCTTGAGATAGAAGCTGTTTTACAGTCTCAGTACAGTCTCAGTATTTTTGGCCTTCCTGTGACATCGGGTGTTGATGGTGTCCTGGAGGGCAGGTAGTTTGCCCCCGGTGATGCGTTGTGCAGACCTCATTACCCCCTGGAGAGCCTTGCGGTTGAGGGTGGTGCAGTTGCCGTACCAGGCGGTGATACAGCCCGACAGGATGCTCTCGATCAGTGGTCTAAAACACTGCATCTCAGTACAAGAGGTGTCACTGCAGTACTTGGTTCGAATCCAGGCTGCATCACTTCTGGCAGTGATAGGGCCCGTCGTTGTGGACTATGAATCCCATTGTTAGGGAGGAGACACAAGCATCTCGACACTATATCCAGTTTCTCTGTTTACTGTGCAAATACAAATAAGAGTAATGGAGAGCACTGTATAATACGGCATACTTAGCATACTGATAGGTATTAGGCCTACACAGATCAACACATGGTTCACTTGAGGGTGATGTTAAAATAGGTCCAAATATCATCATTAGTAATCTGGATCAACTTAAACCATTGTTTACCACCTGGGAATTCTTCCAACTTTATTGCAACTTTCTTAAGACACATTAAACGGAGGTTTTAACATGAGCCATTTGCTTCACTGTATGGCAACAGCCGTACATTCATTTGGACCCTGATATTTGGTGAGCTACTCTCCAGTTGAAAAATGCCCAATTTCTTATGGACGCTATCTGTGATGTTACTCTCTGAACTGGCCTTACTTGAGAACACTAGATTAGACTGTATCTGTGATGCAATTTCTTTGGTAGGAACTCTGTTGAGGTCAATGTTTCCATGTGTTGCATTGTCAATATGTAGGTAGCCTAAAGGCTTCCTGTTCTTTAAAGATAACATCTTGATAATGTATACTGTATACGATAATGTGGGCCTATTGATACATTCATGTAAAGCCTCCTGTAATATTGTGGCATTTTTTCCTTCCATGTGTAATTTATTGATTTGCAGGATCATTAAAGCCTTCCAAATTGAGGATATTTACTGTTATTTTTGTTGTTGTTGAACAGCGATGAGGGCGCCTCTGAATGTTTTTATCATTAGTTATTCGCACACATGAGCACAATGCGAACTCAACGCGCCACCTATCGGTCCTTTCCGGAAAAACACCACTAGACGAGAAATAGCCTGTCAAATAGATGAGCCCTAGACACAGCAAGCGCTCGACAGGAGAGCATCTCCCTCACGGAGTCGGCTCTCGGTTAATGCACGATGGTAGGGAAGAGCGGCCCGCCTTCCCCGATGGCTGAGTGAGTGAGGATGCGACTCCCCAGCTCCATATTTGTTTCGGTGTCTCTGTTCACGGCTGAGACCACGGCAGCCCTCTACCTCAGCTCCACATACCGCTCCGACGGCGACCAGATCTGGCAAGGGCTCACCCTCCTCTTCACCCTAGTAACGTCGGTGCTCGTGCAGCTGACGCTCACCTTCATTCACCGGGACCTTAGCAGGGACCGACCGCTTGTTCTGCTGCTTCACATCCTGCAGCTCGGACCCATCGTGAGGTAAGTAGCCGGTGAAAGAGGGGAGAGAGCCGTGCTCTCCTACAGTTTCCCGTTATTTATGTGCGCTCTACCATCACCACACCGAGCCACCTCCAGATCCGTAGCATCATGCAGTTGTAAGTAGGCTAGTCCACCACTGCTGATCTCTAAAGCTGCCTGGCAAAGATTGTACAATATCTCGCCTTGAATGAAAATGTTTGGTAGACAATGACCAAACAGTGGCTGAAATGAGTGACAACGTCTTGGGTGATTCAATGTTGTTTCAATACAATGGAGATTTAAATTCCCCCAACTGTCGGGGGAATGCTCAATGTGTAACCTCATAAGAATATTATAGCCTGACGATGGAGAATCGGAGCTCAACGTGTCAGTCTTGCTGTCTTTGTTGTTGTGGCCCTTTTGTCTCTTGCTACAGGCCACAACACACACTGCGCCGTGCGCAGTAGGGCCTGCAGAGCCAGGGGCGGATTTAGTCATTTGGATGCCCCAGGCAGAGCCCAGGTTTTACAACCTGGAGTCAGGGGCAGAGATAACATTGTAACCGTTTATCTGGGACACCCGAAATAGTATGATATGTTAAGTTTAGTATGGCATGTATTAAGTTGTGAATGTCCATCATCCATTTTGTATGATATATTATGATCACAATATGACAAATTGCAATTCCTACAATATGTTATAAATTGCAATTCCTACAATATGTTACAAATTGCAATTTCTACAATATGTTACGAATTTGCTAAATGTATGATATCTTACGAATTCCAATGTTAGCATTCTAATGTTAGCATAGATAGGTGGCTAATATTAACTAGGCTAGGGGTTAAGGTTAGGGTTAATGTCAGCAGAGGCTCCTTAGAGGAGGAAAGGGAGAACAATCTTACTCAGTGAATTTCCTAAAAATAGTGAAACATTAAAATGTTAGATAAAACTATACTAAATATATTAATGTCACCAAACTGATTAAAACACACTGTTTTGGAATGAAGGTCTACTGTAGCCCCAACAGCACTCTGTGGGGTTGCACTATGGTGTAGCCAGAGGACAAGCTATTTTCCATCCGCCTCAGGGTACATTGACTTTAATACAAAACCTATTGAACCCCATCCATAGACTTACACAGTAATTATTAAGACTTACGGAGGATGTCCTCCAACCTACAGGAGCTCTTGCAGCATGAACTGACATGTTGTCCACCTGTAACGGCTCTCATCGGTGGAAGGAAGAGTGGACCAAAGCGCAGTGTGGAAAGTGTTCATGATATTTAATTTCAAGAAACACTCAAACAAAAATAACAAATCCTAAAAAAACTAATGCGAAATGTTCCGTTAGGCACAGACGCTAAACAGAAACCTCATAAGAATATTATACCCAAAGGTGCGGACTCCGGCCGCAAACCTGAACCTATAGGGGACGGTCCGGGTGGGCATCTACTCTCGGTGGGGGCTCCGGTGCGGGACGCAGACCCCGCTCCGCTTTAGGCTCCCCCCACTTCGGTGGCGCCTCCGGTGCAGGGATCATCGCCGGGACCACTGGACTGTAGATCGTCGCTGCAAGCTCTTGACTGGGGACCGTCGCTGGAGGCTCCGGACTAGGGACCGACTGGGGACCGTTGCTGCAGGCTCCGGACTGGGGACCGTCGCTGGAGGCTCCGGACTAGGGACCGACTGGGGACCGTTGCTGCAGGCTCCGGACTGGGGACCGTTGCTGGAGGCTTCGTACGTGGAGTCGGAACAGGTTTCACCGGACTGAGGAAACGTACTGGAAGCCTGGTACGTTGAGCTGCCACAACGCGTCCTGGCTGGATACCCACTTTAGCTCGGTGAGTGTGGAGAGCTGGCACAGGACGCACTGGGCTAAGAAGGTGCACTGGAGGGATAGTGCATATAGCCGGCGCATGATATACTGGGCCGTGGAGGCGCACTGGAGGTCTGGAGCGTAGAGCTGGCACAACACGTCCTTGCTGAATACCCCCTGTAGCACGGCACGTGCGGGGAGCAGGCACAGGCCGCACTGGGTTGTGCCGGCGAACTAGGGATACCGTGCGTAGAGCTGGTGCAGGATATCCTGGGCCGAAGAGACGCACCGGAGACCAGGAGCGCTGAGCCGGCACAATCCATCCTGACTGAATGCCCACTCTAGCACGACAACTGCGGGGAGCTTGCACAGAGCGCACCGGTGCGCATCCACAGCCCGGTGGAAGGCACGGTGCGCAGAACCGGAAAACTTGGCACTTGAACCGTGACCAACTCCTCACTATATTTACAGGGAGTTGGTTCTCGTTCACCCCTTAGTTCCGCTCGTTCCGCTCGCCAACCCGTGTGTCCCCCCCCCAACATTTTTTTGGGGCTGCCTCTCGAGCTTCCGTCATTGAGCTAACTCTTCGTATCGTCGCCGTTCCACTCTCGCTGCCTCCATCTGCTGCCTTGGACGGCGATACTCCCCGGCCCGTGTCCAGGGTCCTTCCCCCTCCAGGATTTCCTCCCATGTCCAGTTCTCCTGGCCACGCTGCTTGGTCCTTTTTTGGTGGGGTGTTCTGTAACGGCTGTCATCGATGGAAGGAAGAGTGGACCAAAGCGCAGTGTGGAAAGTGTTCATGATATTTATTTTCAGGAAACACTCAAACAAAAATATAAAATCCCCAAAAATCGAAAGCAAACAGTTCCGTCAGGCACAGACACTAAACAGAAAATAACACCCCACAAAACCCAAACGGAAAATCACAACTTATATATGATCCCCAATCAGAGACAACGATAGACAGCTGCCTCTGATTGGGAACCACACTCAACCACAAAACAACAAAGAAATAGAAAACATAGATTTTCCCACCCGAGTCACACCCTGACCTAACCAAACATAGAGAATAAATAAGGATCTCTAAGGTCAGGGCATGACACCACCCAATCAAAGGATCAGAGAATGAATCTAGTAAAAAAAAGCTACAGCTACCTAGCACTGCAGTGCATAAAATGTGGTGAGTAGAGAAAGACGATAGTTGAACTGTTTTGAACAAATTAATTTATAAAAAAATTAAGGAGAAGCAGCAGAGAGAGAGAGCTATATTTAGTTATTTTTTTACTTTCACTTCCACTTACATAACTAGCTAATGTAGCTCGCTAATTTAGCCTACTCAAACACCCAGCGCAGAAAAAGAGAAATGCTATTTATATTAGCTTGCTATCCAACACCGGAACTCTTCCAAGTCAAGGTAAACTTTCGGTTTTATTAATTTATTGCCACTTGGGCCCGCCAGTGAAACTGCTAAACTGCTTGCGTTACACTGTACTGCGTGATTGTAGTGGGTTTACTAACGCATTAGGTCTAGTAGCTATGTTGACTATGACGTTAGCTAATATGGTGACATTGACAATGATGTAGGCTGTGTGTAGTGGTTAGCGGTTATGATATGAAGGTTTGGCTTGAATAGTTTTTTTTTGCCTGGTCACAGAGAGCTGTTGTGTTGTGCACTGAATTCCACAAGCGAGGGGAAAATGTGAGAGTAGGAGAGCAGGTAGATGCGAGAAGGAATAATACAACGAGCAAAGTGATGTTGCTGTTTGTATGTGGCTGCTATGAAAGTGAACTGTGTGTGCGGGTGATCAGGGGTGTACTCATTCCGCTGATTCTGTTGAAAACGTTTCTTAAACAGAACGAAACGAGGATAAACCTACCTGAATTTGTCCAATAGAAACGCTTGTTTGCAACTGTTTGGACTAATGATTATACCCTAGATCAAGAGTGGGCAAGGCAATATTGAATGTGTCACTGTCTGTCACCTTGGTTACTCCAATTGTCTCTCGACCTGTGCAACTACGTTATAAACTTTCATTCTTAGGCTAGGATGTAGCAACCTCGTGATGGGTATAGGGAAAATTATCATGTAGTAGTCTAAACCTATCGATGTTACATTGAGCTGGGCGAATGGAATATGAATGAGGGGGGTGGCCTTGAGTGGAGCATGGGGGGGCCTCAAGCGGAGAATTTTTTTTTTTTTTAAATGATTCCTAGTATTATTTGTTTTAAATTATTCCCAACTCACAAGACCCCTTGATGATGTGAGGTCTGAGGCAATTGCCTATTCTGCCTTATGGTAAGTCCACCACTGTGCAGACCTGATCAATAGGCCTAGTCCCATGATCAATATAGCACACCGCAAACCACTGCAGCACCGCATGAACAACACACCAACCGCTTTAGCTGCATAAGGAGCCTTGATTTAAAGACCCTGGAATGCGACCGACCACTCATTACTCTAATCAAACGCCCTAAATAACACATAGGCCCATCAATATACAGTCAATTCATTATGGAGGCCCTAACTGAAAATATAGCACATTTGTCCTTGCTATAGCTGCCTGAGCAATAATCCACAGTGCAGGCCTATTGTGAGATATGAACTTGTGTTTGGTTTATATGTCGATTGTCCATGACAGCAGCTCAGTATTCCCATGACTGGTGTTGAATCAGAGGTAATATAACACCCATAGCCATAGTCTTCTCCTGCTGAGTCTCTGTTGCTTAATGATTTTCTTGACCTCCCATGGCACTGTTGTCTTTGTGTGGGAGGGCAAACCTCCAAGAATGCCTTGATAGTTCTGTCCTACTGGATAAAAAGGTATACCCAAACGCGCTTCAGGCCAGATTAAATGAAAAGGGGGGATCAGGTGCTCGACCGAGGGACTTGAAAATCCAAAGAACATTCCTTCAACTGGTGACTATCCGGGAGAATAAAGAGGATCACTGTTTCTGTGTAAATCTGATAGATTTATTGACAAGACAAACAGTTCTGTCCTACTGTCATGGTCCCTGACCAATAAATAACTAAGCTGGTATAGCAGTGACTATGCAGTATGTATCCCTGAATAACCCCCATACGTATATAGCCCATATACACCCCATAATAGGCCAGGCCCTACCCTGTCCCAGACACTTAGTTATCAGTTATCAGTAAGCCCAGTACTGGCCTGGCCATCTGCCCTTCATGGCCAGACTCAGTAGGAATTTATACTGATCCCATCTCTAGAGAGACACACTGACCACAGTTCTTCCTACTGGATGGATGCACCAAATAATCACAGACACGCACAGTTTTAGAATCTGCAAACCAGAGGACTACAGAAAACACCCACCCAATAGCTACAGAATACACCCAGGGCATTGCAGCCTTCTGCAATAGAATATGCAAATAGTATAATCCTTGGGTATTACCATTGGACTCAAGGTGCTCAGTTGATTCGAGTTTCACTGACCAGGGCCGTAACAACATATGAGGACACCGAGGTCCGGACCTCAGTAATTTTGTCTAATTTGAAGGGGGAAAAAAGAATACAAATATAAATGTTATACACAATAAAGAAAATAATTTACGAATCAACATAAATATTGCTCCCAGCACTGATCAAAGCTCAGAAAGCTTATTTTCTTGATCTGACTGAGTTCTAATCACACAGGTCTGCCTCTTTGCGAATGAGTGGAATCATGAACAGTGGTTTGTTTTTTTATGTTCGCCTGCTTCCGCCCGATTTGCCTTTTTAGCAGCACATTCATCACTCTCAAACGGCTTACTCCGCCCTCTGACGGCACAGGCCAAGGGCCTGAGACGTGAAGCAAACCACCCCATCTCGGAGCCGACTCAAGTAGGCAACTAGAGACGCTGCTGACATTGTGTTTGTGAGATGCCGGACAAAAGGTCACATTAAAACCGTCCTGCGACTCATGCCGTGTCAACAGACATCCCCCCCAAACAAACAAAAACCGACTCTCTGAGATAGCCATTTTTAAATATGTCAGTCAGTCAGGGGCTAGTTGCCAGCAGATACTTCTATTGCAATAACGTTGAAGGGCTCTGGCTAGTATTACTTAGCCAGCTAAGCCACTACATCACTGATATAGTGATTTGAGGCAATGTCTTAAGTAGTTGAACATGTTATTACTCCAACCTCATTTTAATTTTTGTAAAAAAAAAAAACTTTATCAAATCAAATCATATTTGATTTGTCACATATGCCGAATACAACAGGTGTAGACCTTACAGTGAAATGCTTGCAAGCCCTAACCAACAATGCAGTTAAGAAAATACATTTAAAAAAGTAAGAGATAAGAATAACAAATAATTAAAGAGCAGCAGTAAATAACAATAGCGGGACTATATACAGGGGGTACCAGTACATAGTCAATGTGCGGGGGCACCGGTGTCGAGGTAATTGAGGTAATATGTACATGTAGGTAGAGTTATTAAAATGGCTATGCATAGATAATAACAGAGAGTAGCAGCAGCGTTCCAGAGGGGGGAGGCAAGGCAAATAGTCTGGGTCGCCATTTGACTAGATGTTCAGGAGTCTTATGGCTTGGGGGGTAGAAGCTGTTTAGAAGCCTCTTGAACCTAGACTTGGCGCTCTGGTACCGCTTTCCGTGCGGTAGCAGGGAGAACAGTCTGTGATTAGGGTGGCTGGAGTCTTTGACCATTTTTAGGGCCTTCCTCTGACACCGCCTGGTATAGAGGTCCTGGATGGCAGGAAGCTTGGCCCAGTGATGTATTGGGCCGTACGCACTACCCTCTGCAGTGACTTGCGGTCGGAAGCCGAGCAGTTGCCATACCAGGCAGTGATGCAACCAGTCAGGATGCTCTCAATGGTGCAGCTGTATATACTTTTGAGTATCTGAGGACCCGTGCCAAATCTTTTCAGTCTCCTGAGGGGGAATAAGAACAAATTCTTATTTACAATGACAGCCTACGCCGGCCAAACCATAACCTGGACGACTCTGGGCCAATTGTGCGCCGCCTTACGGGATTCCCAATCACGTCCGGTTGTGATACAGCCTGGAATCAAACCAGGGTCTGTAGTGACGCCTCCTGCACTGAGATGCAGTGCCTTAGACCACTGCGCCACTTGGGAGCCCCTATCTATAACAGTGGACACTCACTGACACTATGACTAGCCTGTGGGTATGTGTGATGTTGTGTTTCCTAGTTGAACAGATAGATGGATATGTGATGTCATACATCACTCAAAGCTGATGGGGTCTTGTTGAATAATGCTTGGCAGTAACGGCCTCTGGATATATGGCCTGCATCTCTTGAGTCTAAAATGTAACGATGGGTCTAAAAGCATGTATCTCTGACTCACGCCCTTGATCCTCCATTGCACAGGCAGCTCTAAGAATAGCACATGTTGCTGCTTCCTGGTTCTTATCTGTGATAACACAAGTGGAGAAGGCAGGGTATCAGTCTGCACAGAAGCAGGAGGCCACATCCTGAAAACATACAGCATACACTAGACTGTGAAGTGAGGCCAAATGACCAAAATGTACATTTCTGCTTCTGGAATGTTTGGAGATGTTTAATTGAATAGTTTTAATTACATTTATTTGAAAGGGGCAGTACACAGGAAACAAGTGCCACCATGTGCCAGATTTAGACAAAAGGGCAATTCCCATCGACTCCCTGGGCAGGTGGTTAAAGCATCTAAATAGCTTTGTTGCTGTCTTTCTCCATTAACATGATTGAGTTACCCATTGTGACTTATTCATTTATATTTGATTCACTCTCACCCTAGCTGCTCCAGTTCTCCATTACAAGTCTGTGATCACTTTCCTACTGTTGTAATTATGTTCTAAAGCCAGCCCCTTGCCTGCAGTCTCTAGTTACCACACACACACACACACACACACACACACACACACACACACACACACACACACACACTAATTCATCATACAGGTCTGATTGGAAATGCTATGTGACGCTGGGACACTAAATCCCTTAATTGCAATTTCAATATTGCTTCACCATCAAGGTAGCTAAATGACGGACTGTATGTTGTATGTAGGGCCCAAGGATGTTTCTTCCCATATGACCTGAACTATTCTGAGATCTATAGCCTCAGGCCCAGTGTCCTTGTCAGGGCATATGGTCAAGTAAAATCCCTGGGCCTAGACTACTACTGTATAGCATACTGATACGTGTGGGCTCTGATATTTAGCAAGTGTGTTGCTAAAGCTGTTAGGATTAGGATAGGGTTAGCAGTAGAGTTAGCAGTTAGCAGCGCAGCCTTTTAGCTGATGCATACTATTACCACTTTGCGTGTCACTGGGAGGCTGTTTAGCCTGATAAACAGCCTGTCCCTCACTGGCCCTGTGACCGTAAAGCTCCCTGCCTCGTCTTTTATTGGCACCGTGGACCAGAGCTGCTTTACCCAGACAGAGTGAATGAGTTATACTGCCCTGGCCCTGGCCCACAGCCCAGTCACACACCCGCCCACCCGGGCCTTTAGTCTTTAGCCGCATTGGAAGATGACTGCCTCGAGTCTCCTGCTCTACTGAGAAGCCTGGGTAGGTCATGTTGACTAATGTGTGGAGCTGCAACTGGTCAACTCACGGATAGAGTTTGGGGTGTTACTATGGGACGTAGTAGATCCAGCTGGCTGTTGATAGTAGTGTTTATGTTGATAGTGTTGCAGGTGGTGTTTATGTTGATAGTGTTGCAGGTGGTGTTTATGTTGATAGTGTTGCAGGTAATGTTTATGTTGATAGTGTTGCAGGTAATGTTTATGTTGATTGTGTTGCAGGTGGTGTTTATGTTGATAGTGTTGCAGGTGGTGTTTATGTTGATAGTGTTGCAGGTAGTGTTTATGTTGATAGTGTTGCAGGTAATGTTTATGTTGATAGTGTTGCAGGTAATGTTTATGTTGATAGTGTTGCAGGTAATGTTTATGTTGATTATGTTGCAGGTGGTGTTTATGTTGATAGTGTTGCAGGTGGTGTTTATGTTGATATTCATATTAGAGTGGCATTGTACAAAGTGACTAGTGACTAGTCCATTTATTAAAGTGGCCAGTGACTGGGTATCAATGTGGGCAGCAGCCTCTCTGAGTTAGTGATAGCTGTTTAGCAGTCTGATGGCCTTGAGATAGAAGATGTTTTTCAGTCTCTTCGGTCCCAGCTTTGATGCACCTGTACTGACCTCGCCTTCTGGATGGTAGCGGTGTGAACAGGCAGTGGCTCGGGTGGTTGTTGTCCTTGATGATATTTTTGGCCTTCCTGTGACATCGGGTGCTGTATGTGTCATGGAGAGCAGGTAGTTTGCCCCCGGTAATGCGTTGTGCAGACTGCACTACCCTCTGGATAGTGTTGAGAGTCAGTGAAGTGGAGAAGTTGTTTCCTACCTTCACCACCTGGGGGAGGCCCGTCGAAAGTCCAGGACCCAAATGCACAGGGTGGGGTTGAGACCCAGAGCCTCCAGCTTAATGATGAGCTTGGAAGGGTACTATGGTGTTGAATGCTGAGCTGTAGTCAATGAACAGCATTCTTACATAGGTATTATTTTTGTCCAGATGGGATAGGGCAGTGTGCAGTGTGATGGCAATTGTGTCGTCTGTGGACCTTTTCGGGTGGTATGCAAACTGAAGTGTGTCTAGGGTGGCCGGTAAGGTGGAGTTGATATGAACCTTGACTGGTCTCTCAAAGCACTTCATGATGACAGAAGTGAGTGCAATGGGGCAGTAGTCATTTAGTTCAGTTTACTTTGCTTTCTTGGGTACAGGAACAATGGTAGCCATCTTGAAGCATGTGGGGACAACAGACTGGGATAGGGAGCGATTGAATATGTCCGTAAACACACCAGCCAGCTGATCTGCGCATGCTCTGAGGACACGGCTATGGATGCCGTCTGGGCCAGCAGCCTTGCGAGGGTGAACACGTTTAAATGTTTTACTCACGTCAGCCACAGAGAAGGCGAGGGCAGGGCGCAGTCTTTGTTAGCGGGCCATGACAGTGGCACTGTATTATCCTCAAAGCGGGCAAAGAAGGTGTTTAGTTTGTCTGGAAGCATGACGTCGGTGTCCGTGACGTGGCTGGTTTTCTTTTTGTAGTCCATGATTTCCTGTAGACCCTGCCACATATGTCTTGTGTCTGAGCTGTTAAATTGCGACTCCACCTCGTTCCTGTACTGGCATTTCACTTGTTTGATTGCCTTGCGGAGGGAATAACTACATTGTTTATATTCAGTCATGTTCCCAGACCTCTTTCCAAAGCAAGATGGCTTTGTATGCATCGCGAAAGTTAGAGTAGCAGTGGTCGAGGATATAACTCATGCACGTAGCACAATCAATATGCTGGTAGAATTTAGGTAGGCTTGTTCTCAAATTTGCTTTGTTAAAATCCCAGGCTATAATAAATGCAGCCTCAGGATATATGGTTTCCTGTTTGCATATAGTTCAGTGAAGTTCCTTGAGGGCCACCGTGGTGTCTGCTTGAGGGGGAATGTACACAGCTGTACATAACTGACAAGAATTCTCTTGGTAGGTAAAATGGCCGGCATTTGATTGTAAGGAATTCTAGGTCGGGTGAGCAGAAGGACTTGAGTTCCTGTATGTTGTTATGATTACACCATGAGTCGTTAATCATGAAGCATACACCTCCACCCTTCCTCTTCCCAGAGAGGTGATAATCTCTGTCGGCACAATGCATGGAGAAGCCTGGTGGCTGAACTGATTCCGACAACATATCCAGAGAGAGCCATGTTTCCATGAAGAGCCATGTTTCCGTCTCTCTGGAAGGCAACCCTTGCTCGAATTTTGTCTACCTTGTTGTCAAGAGACTGTACATTGGCTAGTAGTATACTCGGGAGCGGTGGGCAATGTGCATGTTTACGGAGCCTGACCAGGTGGCCGCTTCGTCTGCCCCTTCTGCGGCGCTGTTGTTTTGAGTCGACTAATGGAATTAGATCCATTGTCCTGGGTGGTGGTCTGAACATAGGATCCACTTCGAGAAAGTCGTATTCCTGGTCGTAATGTTGGTAAGTTGATATTGCTCTTATATCCAATATTTCTTCCCGTCTGTTTGTAATAAGACTTAAGATTTCCTGGCATAACAATGTAAGAAATAATACATTAAAAAGTTTCCTAAGAACTCGATGCGAGGTGAACATCTCTGTCGGCGCCATCTTGTCAATAGTGTTGCAGGTGATGTTTATGTTGATAGTGATGTAGATGTTGTTTATGTTGATAGTGTTGCAGGTGGTGTTTATGTTGATAGTGATGCAGGTGGTGTTTATGTTGATAGTGTTGCAGGTGGTGTTTATGTTGAAAGTGATGCAGGTGGTATTTATGTTGATAGTGTTGCAGGTGGTGTTTTTGTTGATAGTGATTCAGGTGGTGTTTATGTTGATAGTGTTGCAGGTGGTGTTTATGTTGATAGTGATCTAGGTGGTGTTTATGTTGATAGTGTTGCAGGTGGTGTTTATGTTGATAGTGTTGCAGGTAATGTTTATGTTGATAGTGTTGCAGGTAATGTTTATGTTGATAGTGTTGCAGGTGGTATTTATGTTGATAGTGTTGCAGGTGGTGGTTATGTTGATAGTGTAGTAGGTGGTGTTTATGTTGATAGTGTAGCAGGTGGTGTTTATGATGATAGTGATGCAGGTGGTGTTTATGATGATAGTGATGCAGGTGGTGTTTATGTTGATAGTGATGCAGGTGGTGTTTATGTAGATTTTGGTGTTTGTTGATAGTGATGCAGGTGGTGTTTATGCTGATAGTGATGCAGGTGGGGTTTATGTTGATAGTGTTGAAGGTGGTGTTTATGTTGATAGTGTTGAAGGTGGTGTTTATGTTGATAGTGTTGCAGGTAGTGTTTGTGTTGATAGTGTTGCAGGTAATGTTTATGTTGATAGTGATGCAGGTGGGATTTATGTTGATCGTGTTGCAGGTAGTGTTTGTGTTGATAGTGTTGCAGGTAATGTTTATGTTGATAGTGATGCAGGTGGTGTTTATGATGATAGTGATGCAGGTGGTGTTTATGTTGATAGTGATGCAGGTGGTGTTTATGTAGATTGTGGTGTTTGTTGATAGTGATGCAGGTGGTGTTTATGCTGATAGTGATGCAGGTGGTGTTTATGTTGATAGTGTTGCAGGTGTTGTTTATGTTGATAGTGTTGCAGGTGGTGTTTATGTTGATAGTGATGCAGGTGGGGTTTATGTTGATAGTGTTGAAGGTGGTGTTTATGTTGATAGTGTTGAAGGTGGTGTTTATGTTGATAGTGTTGCAGGTAGTGTTTGTGTTGATAGTGTTGCAGGTAATGTTTATGTTGATAGTGATGCAGGTGGGGTTTATGTTGATAGTGTTGCAGGTAGTGTTTGTGTTGATAGTGTTGCAGGTAATGTTTATGTTGATAGTGATGCAGGTGGTGTTTATGTTGATAGTGATGCAGGTGGTGTTTATGTTGATAGTGTTGCAGGTGTTGTTTATGTTGATAGTGTTGCAGGTGGGGTTTATGTTGATAGTAATGCAGGTAGTGTTTGTGTTGATAGTGTTGCAGGTAATGTTTATGTTGATAGTGTTGCAGGTAGTGTTTGTGTTGATAGTGATGCAGGTGGTGTTTATGTTGATAGTGATGCAGGTGGTGTTTATGTTGATAGTGTTGAAGGTGGTGTTTATGTTGATAGTGTTGAAGGTGGTGTTTATGTTGATAGTGATACAGGTGGGGTTTATGTTGATAGTGTTGCAGGTAGTGTTTATGTTGATAGTGATGCAGGTGGGGTTTATGTTGATAGTGTTGCAGGTAGTGTTTGTGTTAATAGTGTTGCAGGTAATGTTTATGTTGATAGTGATGCAGGTGGTGTTTATGTTGATAGTGTTGCAGGTGTTGTTTATGTTGATAGTGTTGCAGGTGGTGTTTATGTTGATAGTGATGCAGGTGGGGTTTATGTTGATAGTGTTGAAGGTGGTGTTTATGTTGATAGTGTTGAAGGTGGTGTTTATGTTGATAGTGATACAGGTGGGGTTTATGTTTACATTTACATTTAAGTCATTTAGCAGACGCTCTTATCCAGAGCGACTTACAAATTGGTGCGTTCACCTTAAGACATCCAGTGGAACAGCCACTTTACAATAATGCATCTAAATCTTTTAAGGGGGTGAGAAGGATTACTTTATCCTATCCTAGGTATTCCTGAAAGAGGTGGGGTTTCAGGTGTCTCCGGAAGGTGGTGATTGACTCCGCTGTCCTGGCGTCGTGAGGGAGTTTGTTCCACCATTGGGGGGCCAGAGCAGCGAACAGTTTTGACTGGGCTGCGCGGGAACTGTACTTCCTCAGTGGTAGGGAGGCGAGCAGGCCAGAGGTGGATGAACGCAGTGCCCTTGTTTGGGTGTAGGGCCTGATCAGAGCCTGGAGGTACTGAGGTGCCGTTCCCCTCACAGCTCCGTAGGCAAGCACCATGGTCTTGTAGCGGATGCGAGCTTCAACTGGAAGCCAGTGGAGAGAGCGGAGGAGCGGGGTGACGTGAGAGAACTTGGGAAGGTTGAACACCAGACGGGCTGCGGCGTTCTGGATGAGTTGTAGGGGTTTAATGGCACAGGCAGGGAGCCCAGCCAACAGCGAGTTGCAGTAATCCAGACGGGAGATGACAAGTGCCTGGATTAGGACCTGCGCTGCTTCCTGTGTGAGGCAGGGTCGTACTCTGCGGATGTTGTAGAGCATGAACCTACAAGAACGGGCCACCGCCTTGATGTTAGTTGAGAACGACAGGGTGTTGTCCAGGATCACGCCAAGGTTCTTAGCGCTCTGGGAGGAGGACACAATGGAGTTGTCAACCGTGATGGCGAGATCATGGAACGGGCAGTCCTTCCCCGGGAGGAAGAGCAGCTCCGTCTTGCCGAGGTTCAGCTTGAGGTGGTGATCCGTCATCCACACTGATATGTCTGCCAGACATGCAGAGATGCGATTCGCCACCTGGTCATCAGAAGGGGTAAAGGAGAAGATTAATTGTGTGTCGTCTGCATAGCAATGATAGGAGATACCATGTGAGGTTATGACAGAGCCAAGTGACTTGGTGTATAGCGAGAATAGGAGAGGGCCTAGAACAGAGCCCTGGGGGACGCCAGTGGTGAGAGCGCGTGGTGAGGAGACAGATTCTCGCCACGCCACCTGGTAGGAGCGACCTGTCAGGTAGGACGCAATCCAAGCGTGGGCCGCGCCGGAGATGCCCAACTCGGAGAGGGTGGAGAGGAGGATCTGATGGTTCACAGTATCGAAGGCAGCCGATAGGTCTAGAAGGATGAGAGCAGAGGAGAGAGAGTTAGCTTTAGCAGTGCGGAGGGCCTCCGTGATACAGAGAAGAGCAGTCTCAGTTGAATGACTAGTCTTGAAACCTGACTGATTTGGATCAAGAAGGTCATTCTGAGAGAGATAGCGGGAGAGCTGGCCAAGGACGGCACGTTCAAGAGTTTTGGAGAGAAAAGAAAGAAGGGATACTGGTCTGTAGTTGTTGACATCGGAGGGATCGAGTGTAGGTTTTTTCAGAAGGGGTGCAACTCTCGCTCTCTTGAAGACAGAAGGGACGTAGCCAGCGGTCAGGGATGAGTTGATGAGCGAGGTGAGGTAAGGGAGAAGGTCTCCGGAAATGGTCTGGAGAAGAGAGGAGGGAATAGGGTCAAGCGGGCAGGTTGTTGGGCGGTTTATGTTGATAGTGTTGAAGGTGGTGTTTATGTTGATAGTGTTGCAGGTAGTGTTTATGTTGATAGTGATGCAGGTGGGGTTTATGTTGATAGTGTTGAAGGTGGTGTTTATGTTGATAGTGTTGCAGGTAGTGTTTATGTTGATAGTGTTGCAGGTGGTGTTTATGTTGATAGTGATGATAGAGATGTGCGTTATTCTAGTAGTGCCATATGTGTGATGATGCTGTTGATAAGGGAGCAGTTCATTGATGTTTGTTTTTGTTTCTATTGTTGTATGTTATCATCAATGGATTCTAGAGGCTGTATTTTCCAGCGATTGCAGGATTTGTATTTATTTGATTTATTTCACCTTTATTTAACCAGGTAGGCTAGTTGAGAACAAGTTCTCATTTGCAACTGCAACCTGGCCAAGATAAAGCAAAGCAGTTCGACACATACAACAACACAGAGTTACGGATGGATTAAACAAACATACAATCAATAATACAGTGGAAAAATATATATACAGCATGTGCAAATGAGGTAGGATAAGATATGTAAGGCAATAAATAGGCCATGGTGGCGAAGTAATTACAATATAGCAATTAAACACTGGAATGGTAGAATGTGCAGAAGATGAATGTACAAGTAGAGATACTGGGGTGCAAAGGAGCAAGATAAATAAATAAATACAGTATGGGGATGAGGTAGATTGGATTGGCTATTTACAGATGAGCTATGTATGAATTGGTGCAGAGATCTGTGAGCTGCTCTGACAGCTGGTGCTTAAAGCTAGTGAGGGAGGCAAGAGTCTCCTCCATCTTTAGTGATTTTTGCAGTTTGTTCCAGTCATTGGCAGCAGAGAACTGGAAGGAGAGGCGACCAAAAGAAAGAATTGGCTTTGGGGGTGACCAGTGAGATATACCTGCTGGAGCGTGTGCTACGGGTGGGTGCTGCTATGGTGACCAGTGAGCTGAGATAAGGCGGGGCTTTACCTAGCAGAGACTTGTAGATGACCTGGAGCCAGTGGGTTTGGCGACGAGTATGAAGCGAGGGCCAGCCAACGAGAGCGTACAGGTCGCAGTGGTGGGTAGTATATGGGGCTTTGGTGACAAAACGGATGGCACTGTGATAGACTGCATCCAATTTGCTGAGTAGAGTGTTGGAGGCTATTTTGTAAATGACATTGCCGAAGTCGAGGATCGGTAGAATGGTCAGTTTTACGAGGGTATGTTTGGCAGCATGAGTGAAGGAGGCTTTGTTGCGAAATAGGAAGCCAATTCTAAATTGAATTTTGGATTGGAGATGTTTAATGTGAATCTGGAAGGAGAGTTTACAGTCTAACCAGACACCTAGTTATTTGTAGTTGTCCACATATTCTAAGTCAGAACTGTCCAGAGTAGTGATGCTGGACGGGAGGGCAGGTGCGGGCAGCGATCGTTTGAAGAGCATGCATTTAGTTTTACTTGCATTTAAGAGCAGTTGGAGGCCACGGAAGGAGTGTTGTATGGCATTGAAGATCATCTGGAGGTTAGTTAACACAGTGTCCAAAGACGGGCCAGAGGTATACAGAATGGTGTCATCTGCAGAGAGGTGGATCAAAGAATCACCAGCAGCGAGAGCGACATCATTGATGTATACAGAGAAGAGAGTCGGCCCGAGAATTGAACCCTGTGTCACCCCCATAGAGACTGCCAGAGGTCAGGACAACTGAACTCCGTCTGAGAAGTAGTTGGTGAACCAGGCGAGGCAGTCATTTGAGAAACCAAGGCTGTTGAGTCTGCCAATAAGAATGTTGTGATTGAAAGCCTTGGCTAGGTCGATGAATACGGCTGCACAGTAATGTCTCTTATCGATGGTGGTTATGATATCGTTTAGGACCTTGAGCGCGTCTGAGGTGCACCCATGACCAGCTCTGAAACCAGATTGCATAGTGGAGGAGGTACGGTGTGATTCGAAATGGTCGGTAATCTGTTTGTTAACTATAAGGATAAGATATTGTGTGAAAATACAGAAAAGTTCTTGCACACTGTTAAGAGTTTGAGACACTCCCATGGGTTTGGTATCCACAGAATTGTTCATAATGTCTTCCACATCTTCCCTCGTTATTTTAGTATTTATGTGCTGCTGTAGGTGTGTGGAGGCCTTGGGTACCCCACTGCATTAATCATGTTTTATGTGTGTGTGTGTTCCTCTGCTGCTGTAGGTGTCTGGAGGCGTTCTGTATCTACGGCAGTGTGGGCCGGGTAGAGGAGCCGTATGTCAGCATCACACGGAAGCGCCAGATGCCCAGGGGGGGCCAGTCTGAGGAGGTGGAGAGACAGGTGGGGCAGGCAGAGGGCAAGCTGTTCACCCACCGTGCCGCCTTTGCCCGCACCTCTGTCATCCAGGCCTTCCTGGGCTCCGCCCCCCAGCTCACCCTGCAGCTCTACATTTGTGTCCTGCAACAGGGGGTGTCCATCGGCAGAGGTGAGTGGTGTGTGCGTGTGTGTGACTGTGTGTGTTTGTGTGTGTGTGAGGTGGAGAAGTGTGACTTATAGTTGTTTCAATTTTCAGTGTCTGTATATGTTTGTGTTTCTATGCATGTGTATGTGTGTGTGTGCGTGTATGTTTTCTCTCTGTTTGATCACACTTGAGTCATCTTGAGTTCCATGCGTTGAGGGACAGAGGCCCCCAGCTTTCTCAGTATATAGGAACCTCTTTGAGCCTGCACATGAACATAGTTGAGTTATATCTGCTGGTTACCCCCTATAGAGGCTCAGTACAGAGACACAGTCCTTTCCCCAAATCCCTCCAGGCCGGTCCACCCCCCTCAGAGCAGTTTCACTATGGCGTGGGCTGATTAGCTAAGTGCCACGTTGGAAATAAGCGGATGGTGTTTTCATGACTCAAAGTGGTATTACGCAACACGCTCTAGCACTCTGCTATCAAGGTATTTTATTTAGATCACAGTCTTCAAACTCACTGTTTGAAATAACTGTTTTCATCCACCATCTGAATCATGATTATGCATAATATAGCAACTAGTATCACAGACACATTTGAGTTATGTCACATAGTCTGCTAATACTTCCCTGTTTTATTTTCTGTTATTGAGAATGTCATTCCAGACTGAAGAACTGTTTTGCTGTGTGAGACTGAGTGTGACCAGAGGAAAAGCTTCAAGCTGTTTCGGTGGTCAGGCAGAATCTGACAGTTCTATGCTATCAAACCAAAAGTGTCATGTGTTGACGACGTGAACTATGGCACTTGATATTGCAAATGCTAATCTGTAAATTGATCCAGTGGATCTTGCTTCTATTGTAATGTGTGTACACATTCAAATTTCTCTCAGCCTATCACACAATGTTATGCAAATTAGTTGCTGTATGTGATGATGCTGGGGGGGGTGCTGAGTCGTAGTGTGTTTTGGAGAGGCGCTTGTGTGCGTCAGGTTAGTGTTGGGGTGCACAGTGTTCATCCAAATAAATTACAACTTAAAAAAAAAAAATCATCGTCCTAGACTGTTTATGCTAGTTAATAACCTACCTGTACGTTTCGGTGTCCTTACAGAGTCGTTACAAATTGGTGGCAGCGGATTTTGGGATTAACAAATCAATTAGCTAACAGCAACTCACTCGTTTGGCTAACATTAGCTTGCTATCTGCGTGGGAGAATGGAGGGAGAAGTCAAACAACCCGGGAACAACAATCGACAGATGGTGGTAGATCAGCCAGGTGCAATGGACAGGCGGATTGACTGGCTGGCGTTCATGCCAGAATCGTTTGAGTGGAAAGAATGGACTGCTTGGATTGAACCGTTTGAGTTAGATCGTTTGAACTTTCCCATGCTTTCACTGAGGGAAATTTGCATTTTGAGCATACTGACTGGAATCTTACCTTTTTTTCAGGACAGGAAACTTAACGTGGGTGAGTGCATTCGTAAATTTGGCCATGATTTAAGCAGGCTAGCTTCAAGGGTTTACCCAGATTAGAGTGTGTGCGCACGTGATTCGCTTGCACGAGCCCATTTTATTACACAGTGGCTGCAGTGATCTTCGTATTCACCTGCTCAAGGCAGGACCAGAAATATTGGAAAGGGAATTAGCATTGCTACAGAGCTTGATCAGATAAGACAGCTAGAATTGCTTGTCACGCCCTGGTCTTAGTATTTTGTGTTTTCTTTATTATTTTGGTCAGGCCAGGGTGTGACATGGGTTATTTATGTAGTGTGTTTTGTCTAGTTTTTTTTGTAGGTTATGGGATTGTGGTTTCTTGGGGGGCGGCACAGGGAGAGTGTGGCAGAGTCAGGAGTCAGACCTGAGCCAAGGAGGAAACCAGAATCAGAGCTGGTGTTGGAGGTGAGCGAAGCAGAGACTGTGAAGGAGTTAATGGGGAAATTGGAGGAGAGAGTTATGAGGGAGTTGCTGTGTTGGTGCATGAGGCACGGAATTCGCCTGACGGAGCGTGTCGGGGATTTGATGGCACCTGGGTCAGCTCTCCATACTCGTCCTGAGGTGAGTGCTAGTCGGCTGGCGAAGATGGTGCCAGCCTCACGCACCAGGCCTCCTGTGCACCTCCCTAGCCTTGCACGTCCTGTGCCAGCTCAGCGCCATAGTGCGCCTAGCAGTACTAACCGCGGCGGGTGTGGAACTGGTCAGGCACCGTGCTATGCGGTGGAACGCACGGTGTCCCCAGTACGCGTGCTTAGCCCGGTACGCTACATCTCAGCTCCTCACATCTGCCGGGCTAGCGTGAAGATCCAACCAGGGCGGTTGGTGCCAGCCCTGCTCTCAAGATCTCCAGTACGCCTTCTCGGCCCAGTACCACCAGTGCCAGCCACCACGCATCAGGCCTACAGTGCGACTCACCTGTCCAGCGCTGTCGGAACCTTCCTCCTCTCCAGCGCTGCCAGAGTCTCCCGCCTGTTCAGCGCTGCCAGAGTCTCCCGCCTGTTCAGCGCTGCCAGAGTCTCCCACTTGTTCAGCGCTGCCAGAGCTGTTAGTCTGCAAGGAGCAGCCAGAGCTGCCAGTCTGCAAGGAGCAGCCAGAGCTGCCAGTCTGCAAGGGGCCGCCAGTTAGCATGGAGCAGCCAGAGCCGCCAGTCTGCATGGAGCCGCCAGTCTGCATGGAGCTGCCAGTCTGCATGGAGCAGCCAGAGCCGCCAGTCAGCATGGAGCAGCCAGAGCCGCCAGTCAGCATGGAGCAGCCAGAGCCGCCAGTCAGCATGGAGCAGCCAGAGCCGGCAGTCAGCATGGAGCAGCCAGAGCCGCCAGTCAGCATGGAGCAGCCAGAGCCGCCAGTCTGCCAGGATCTTCCAGATCCGCCATTCAGCCAGGATCCGCCATTCAGCCAGGATCCGCCAGTCAGCCAGGATCTGCCAGAGCCGCCAGTCAGCCAGGATCTGCCGGAACCACCAGCCAGCCAGGATCTGCCAGAGCCATCAACTTGCCTGAGCTTCCTCTCAGTCTTGAGCTACCCCTCAGTCCCGAGCTACCCCTCAGTCCCGAGCTACCTCAGTCCCGAGCTGTCCCTCAGTCCGGAGCTGCCCCTCAGTCCAGTGGGGCCCTTGGTTAGGATTACTAGGCCAAGGTTGGCGGCGAGGGTCGCCAATCTAAGGACGCGATGTAAGTGGACTAAGACCATGTTGGAGTGGGGTCCACGTCCCGCACCGTGGACAGACGCCCACCCGGACCCTCCCCTATGGGTTTAGGTGTGCGGCCGGAAGTCCGCACCTTGGGGGGGGGGGTTCTGTCACGCCCTGGTCTTAGTATTTTTTGTTTTCTTTATTATTTTGGTCAGGCCAGGGTGTGACATGGGTTATTTATGTGGTATGTTTTGTCTAGGGTTTTTTTGTAGGTTATGGGATTGTGGTTAGTGGGGTTGTCTAGAAAATACTATGGTTGCCTGGAGTGGTTCTCAATCAGAGGCAGGTGTTTATCATTGTCTCTGATTGGGAACCATATTTAGGCAGCCATATTCTTTGAGTGTTTTGTGGGTGATTGCTCCTGTCTCTGTGTTTGTTTGCACCAAATAAGGCTGTTTAGGTTTTCTGTCACGTTTCTTGTTTTGTATTGTTCGTGTTTATCTTCATTAAAGATGTATCGAAATAACCACGCTGCATTTTGGTCCGCCTCTCTTTCACCGGAAGAAAATCTTAACATTGCTGGAAAACCAAGACACTGCACAATACAAAGTGAACATGTGTGGCACAAGCAAGGTCACTCTGCCTCCAGTTGGAGACAACATCAGAGTTCCAAAAGAGATGTTTGAGTCATTGTGTGAGAGCTTTGCACAGTGTGGTCCGAGGTACAACATCTAGCAGAGGAGAAGCCACATCAGAGGGAGGCATATTAGAGCAGATATCGTTTCCAGGGTCTTCTACAGCAGCAATGGGAGATCTAGGTTCCCCGGGAGCGACAGAGGATGACCTATGGCAGAGGCCTGCTGGATGAAAAAAGATTGTCCTGACGTGGAAAAGGACAGCACAGCATCGGCTTAAACTACACTCACAGCTGACCAGTCCACAGCAAGTGTTGTGGGGAGTGGGGTTTACCTTGAGTGCAAAATGGCTGACTTCGAGTGTGAGGTCATGGTGGACTCGTGGGCCCAGGTTTCCATGGTACATGAACAGATATGGCGAAATGCTACTGGAGGTAAGAGTGGTACATTGCAACCATACCACTGCACAGTTAAAGTAGCAAATGAACAGTTTCTCTCAGTACTGGGCAGCTGGTCCACAGTCATGAACATTGACGGTCTGGAACTGACCGGGGACTTTGTCGTTGTGAGTGACACAGACCAGTGTGCACTGATAGCGACAGACTTCATGGTAAAATACGGGGCTGTACTTGATTTACAAAAGAAAACATGCAGTGTTTTGGGGAAGCAGAGTACACTGATTTTCAGGAGAGAGGCATGGAGAGTTTATAAAGTGATGACTGACACGATTATACACTCCAGGAGTTACATATAAGTTGAGGGTACAGTAAACAATGACAAAATTGAGGATCTTCTTGAGCCGTGTGCTGAATTCACTGATGCAAGTTGGCAGCTCAGTGAAGGAGAAAATGCCAGTGCGTGTGATGAATGTCACCCCTGAATCACAGTTACTGCGGGAGGGCACTGAACTGGGGTTTCTCTATCTGGGAGAAGGGTAGTGAAGACACTATCGTTGCTACAGGATTCTAAACTGCCGACGTACTCTCCCACCACAGCAAAGTGGGACATAGAACAGTTAATGCAAGAACTGGACATAGATTGCAGACAGCTAACTGAGGTGCAGCTGAAAGCTGTAAAGGAAAAGGTGACACCGTCATAGGATGCCACCTTTCCAACAAGTCAGTTCATCAAATTTCCGCCCTGCTGAAGCTGCCCCAGTTAACTGTAATTGCTATTATTATGAAGTGGAAGTGTCTAGGAGCAACAACGGCTCAGCAGCAAAGTGGTAGGCCACACAATCTCACAGAACGGGACCGCCAAGTGCTGAAGCGCGTACAAATCACCTGTCCTCAGTTGCAACACCCACTACCGAGTTCCAAACTGCCTCTGGAAGCAACGTCAGCACAAGAACTGTTTGTCGGGAGCTTCATGAAATGGGTTTCCATGGCCGAGCGCCCGCACACAAGCCTAAGATCACCATGCGCAATACCAAGCGTCGGCTGGAGTGGTGTAAAGCTTGCCAGCATTGGACTCTGGAGCAATGGAAACGTGTTCTCTGGAGTGATGAATCACGCTTCACCATCTGGCATTCTAACGGACGAATCTGAGTTTGTTGAATGCCAGGAGAATGCTACCTGCCTGAATGCATAGTGCCAACTGTAAAGTTTGGTGGAGGAGGAATAATGGTCTGGGGCTGTTTTTCATGGTTCGGACAAGGCCCCTTAGTTCCAGTGAAGGAAAATCTTAAATCTACAGCATACAACAGCTGCCAACTTTGTGGAAACAGTTTGGGGAAGGCCCTCTCCTGTTTCAGCATGACAATGCCTCTGTGCACAAAGCGAGGTCCATACAGAAATGGTTTGTCGTGATTGGTGTGGAAGAACTTAACTGGCCTGCAGAAGAGCCCTGACCTCAACCCCATAAAACACCTATGGGATGAATTGGAACGCCGACTGCAAGCCAGGCCTAATCGCCCTGTTGTGGCTGAATGGATGCAAGTCCCCACAGAAATGTTCCAACATCTAGAGGAAAGCTTTCCAAGAAGAGAGGAAGGGGAGGGGGGGGGCAACTCAATATTAATGTCCATGATTTTGGAATGAGATGTTCGACGAGCAGGTGTCCACATACCTTTGCTCATGTAGTATATGTGCGAGAGTGTAGCACTGGTGATTTTAAATTGGGAGGCACAAAACTAGTCCAGCATAATATTAACACATGGGACACCAAGCCTATCAACATCAGGTTCCGTGTGAATTACAGAAGGTTAAACGAGAACACTGTAAAATATGCATATCCACTTCCTATGATAGATGAGGCCTTGAACGCTCTTGCTGGTGCTCAGTAGTTTTCCACTTTAGATTTAGCCAGTGGGTACTGGGAAGTCGAGATGCACCCTTTGAGATGCACCCTGAGGGTCGTAGCTAAACTGCTTTTGTGACAAAGAGAGGGCTTTTCGAATTCCAGGTCATGGGGTTTTGGTTGACAAGTTCTCCAAGCAGCTTCCAACGTCTCATGGACCTGGTGTTGGCTGACTCATAGTGGACAATATCTCTGGTGTACTTAGACGACATCATAGTATTTGGTTGTACATTCCAAGAGCATGTGAAGCACTTATACGAGATTTTCAGTAGATTGGAACAGTCAGGATATAAGGTGAAACCATCTAAATGCCATTTGTTCAGGTGACAGGTGAGCTACACATCATCTCGGCTGAGAGAGACAGTCAGCTCATGGCCTAGCCCCAAGTGACTGACAGAGACAAGCAGGTCATGGCCTAGCCCCGAGTCACTGACAGAGACAATCAGGTCATGGCCTAGCCCCAAGTCACTGACAGACACAATCAGGTCATGGCCTAGCCCCGAGTCACTGACAGAGACAATCAGGTCATGGCCTAGCCCCAAGTCACTGACAGAGACAGTCAGGTCATGGCCTAGCCCCGAGTCACTGACAGAGACAGTCAGGTTATGGCCTAGCCCCGAGTCACTGACAGAGACAGTCAGGTTATGACCTAGCCCCGAGTCACTGACAGAGACAGTCAGGTTATGACCTAGCCCCGAGTCACTGACAGAGACAGTCAGGTTATGACCTAGCCCCAAGTCACTGACAGAGGCTAGAATCTTTTTAGGCCTGGCGTCATACTACAGGAGGTTCAGACCAGATTTTGCAGCTACGGCGGAGCAGATAAGGGGAAAACGTTTGAGTGGCACTCAGCGTGTGAAGTGGCCTTTATTGAACTAAAGTCCAAGCTTACCACATCCCCCATATGTGCTTTCTCTGACCTAAATCTAGATTTCATAATGGATACTGACACATGTGACACAGGCATAGGGGCCGTCCTCTCCCAGAAACATGAGGGTAGGGAGAGAGTAGTAGCATATGCCAGTCGGCCACTGTCAAAACAGGAGAGGATGTACTCAACTACCAAGAAGGAGCTTCTTGCTGTGGTAGTGTTTCTTAAACATTTCAAACACTTTCTGCTGGGAAGGAAATGTCTACTGAGAACTGATCACAGCTCACTGAGGTGGCTGAGTACCTGAGGTACAGTTAGCTAGGTGCCTAGAGAAACTGGAGCCGTAGGACTATGATATTGTCCACAGGCCACTGCACAGTAATGCAGATGGTGTGTCATGCCGACACACAGACAGAGAGTGTAGACTCTCTGAGAGCCAATCTGAGAGTCATCGTAAACAAGCCTCAGGATGTCACTATTGAGCCTGCGGTCAGAGCTCAAACGAGCCAGACAGCTCCCACAAATGCAGCTTTCCTGTTGGAAGCACAGGATAGAGACCCGGTGGGCTCCCAGTTAAAGACATGGAAAAAAGGTGGTAGAGCAGAGCTGGAATCTGAGCCAACGTTCAAGCGTTTCAAACAAGTGTGGGGGGCATTACATGTGAAGAATGGAGTGTTATGCCTTTAGAGTTAAAACTATGAGAGAGATGACACCATCTGGAGAGGGGTTGTACCAGATGAGCTCGTACTGTACATGAGATACTTACCTTTATCCGCAATGATAGAACAGCAGGCCATTTAGGAGTTAATACGCTCACCAGTAAATTCAGAGCAAGATGTTATTGTCCAGGCTGGCAGAGAGCCATATAGCGGTGGTGTAAGGGCAGTGGGGAGCTGCATACAAATGACATGGTCCAGCCCCCAGAGCACCCAGGACAAGTTCTGTCACAGGTTGCTCTTTCCAGAGGATATCTATAGACGTAATGGGTTCATTTACAGACTGGATGAGGTAACAAGCCCATTATGGTAGTGTCAGATTACTTTACTACAGTAGGTTTGTCAGAGGCATATGCCATACCCAATCAGGAAGCAGTAAGAGCGGACAAGAAACTGGTAGAGGAATTTGTGTTGAAGCTAGGTGTTCCTTGCTCAATCTATAGCAATCAGGGGCAACAAAAAAATAAAACATTTTTTTTCACCCCAATTGGCTGTTACAGTCTGTCTTGTCCCATCACTGAAACTCCCGTATGGACTCGGGAGAGGCGAAGGTCAAGAGCCGTGCGTTCTCTGAAACACAACCCCACACCATTGTGTCAGAGGAAACACGGTACAACTGGCAACCGTGTTAGCGTGAATGCGCCCATCCCACCACAGGAGTCGCTAGAGCACAGTGGGACACAGACATCCCAGCCGGCCAAACCCTCCCCTAACCCGGACGACGCTGGGCCAATTGTACGTCGCCTCATGGGTCTCCCGGTCACAGCCGGCTGCGACACAGCCTGGTATCAAATCAGGATCTGTAGTAATGCAGCTAGCACTGCGAAGCAGTGCCTTAGACCGCTGCACCACTCAGAAGGCCCAGGGTTTTAGAGAGATATACAATATTTACAAACGAACAAACAATAACTACTTAGTACAACCCACAATCAGATGGTTTATGGGAAAGAAAACAGAACTCTGATCAACATGCTATAACTTTTAGTTGATGACAATCAGAGAAATTGGTATGAGATTCTCCCATATGTGATTATGTCATACAGGAGTAGTGTTCAATCTTCCACAGAGTTCACACCATACAAGGTGCTGCTCGGTACTGAAATGACTACCTGTTGATGTGGTTATGGGAACACAACTACATGAAGGGAAACAATATGTTTCTCAGTATGTACAAAAGGTACAGGCGTATTTAAGCACTGTAAGGGCCACAGGTTAACAAAAGCAATACTTTGGTCTAAAGGTGACACCCCAGAGGTATGAGAAAAATGACTATGTGTGGCTTAGAGCCTACCAGAGGAAAATGACTATGTGTGGCTTAGAGCCTACCAGAGGAAAATGACTATGTGTGGCTTAGAGCCTACCAGAGGAAAATGGAGTTGTCACCTAAACTAAGAAAGAAAATCAAGTCAAACTGTCAGATGTACCAGATTAAGTAGTACAGTGTAATGGACCTTATCATGCCGTGGTACACTACAACATGCTAAAACAACTGAAATGTGTCTTCTGCATTTCACCCAACCCCTCTGAATCAGAGAGGTGCCGGGGGCTGCCTTAATCAACATCCGGGAGCAGTTGTTGTTGGGTGTTAACTGCCTTGCTCACAGGAAGAACAGCACATTTTTCCACCTTGTCAGCTCAGAGATTCAAACCAGCGACCTTTTGTTTACTGGCCCAATACTCTTCACTGCTCGGCTATCTGTCACCCTAGTGGTTAGAGCATTGGGCCAGTAACTGAAAGGTTGCTAGATCGAATCCCTGAGCTGACAAGGTAAAAATCTGACGTTCTGCCCCTGGACAAGGCCGTTAACCCACTGGCCATCATTATAAATAAGAATTTGTTCTTAACTGACTTGCCTAGTTAAAAGAAGGTTAAATAAAAAAATATAGAGGCTGTTAATGTGTCAGCTGAAAAGTAACTCGACACTGTCAGGACCGAAAGCTCAGTCAAAGACACAGTGACTCCTATAAACACTGAAATGCCCTGTGAACCTGCAGGAGAAAGTGTTTTGTGAGAGGGGTCAAGCCCCTGAGTCAGCAGAAGGTCACATGGGTCAGGGAGGTATCACTATTAGGAAGCCTGTTTGGCAGGAGGGCTTTGTGTTGAACACGGTTATTTAACACAGGGTGCGTTTTAGTCTGAGAAGGTTGTAATGTAATGTAACACATTTGAATGTCTCTCAGCCTATTTCACAATGTTATGCAAATGCTGTATGTGATGATGCTGGGGGCATGCTGAGTCACAGTGAGTTTGGAGAGGCGCTTGTGTTCGTTGGGTTAGTGCTGGGGTGTACTGTGTTCATCCATATAAACAACAACTTCATTATTTCATGGGAAATCATGGTCCTAGACTGTTTATGCTAGTTAACAAACTATGTGTGAGTTTTGGTGGCTTTACAGGCTGTTTACACTATGTACAGTTAGTGAATGAATGAACAGTCATATTAATTAAGAGCTCAGCCTCAAATGACAAAACAATATTGAATGGAATGGAATAGAATATTCTGAATGCGCTCTCTCTCTCTCTCTCTCTCTCTCTCTCTCTCTCTCTCTCTCTCTCTCTCTCTCTCTCTCTCTCTCTCAATTCTCAATTCAAGGGTTTTATTGGCATGGGAAACATGTGTTAACATTGCCAAAGCAAGTGAGGTAGATAATATATAAAGTGAATATATAAAGTGAAATAAACAATAAAAATTAACAGTAAACATTACACATACAGAAGTTTCAAAACAATAAAGACATTACAAATGTCATATTATATATATACAGTGTTTTAACAATGTACAAATGGTTAAAGGACACAAGATAAAATAAATAAGCATAAATATGGGCTGTATTTACAATGGTGTTTGTTCTTCACTGGTTGCCCTTTTCTCGTGGCAACAGGTCTCAAATCTTGCTGCTGTGATGGCACACTGGAAATTCACCCAGTAGATATGGGAGTTTTTCTAAATTGGATTTGTTTTCGAATTCTTTGTGGATCTGTGTAATCTGAGGGAAATATGTCTCTCTAATATGGTCATACATTGGGCAGGAGGTTAGGAAGTGCAGCTCTGTGGGCAGTGAGCACATAGCCTGTCTTCTCTTGAGAGCCATCTGCCTACTTTCTCAATAGCAAGGCTATGCTCACTGAGTCTGTACATAGTCAAAGCTTTCTTTAATTTTGGGTCAGTCACAGTGGTCAGGTATTCTGCCGCTCTGTACTCTCTGTTTAGGGCCAAATAGCATTCTAGTTTGCTCTGTTTTTTTGTTAATTCTTTCCAATGTGTCAAGTAATTATCTTTTTGTTTTCTCATGATTTGGTTGGGTCTAATTGTGCTGCTGTCCTGGGGCTCTGTAGGGTGTGTTTGTGTTTGTGAACAGAGCCCCAGGACCAGCTTGCTTAGGGGACTCTTCTCCAGGTTCATCTCTCTGTAGGTGATGGCTTTGTTATGGAAGGTTTGGGAATCGCTTCCTTTTAGGTGGTTATAGAATTTAATTTCTCTCTCTCTGTCTCTCTCTCTCTCTGTCTCTCTCTCTCCGTCTCTCTCTGTCTCTCTCACTCCCAGGCACCCTCATGGTGATCTCCCTGCTGTCCATCGTATATGGTGCCCTGCGCTGCAACATTCTGGCCATCAAGATCAAGTACGACGACTATGAGGTGGACGTGCGTCCCGCCGCCTACCTCTGCATATTCCTGTGGCGCAGCTTCGAGATCGCCACGCGCGTCACCGTCCTGGTCCTCTTCAGCTCCGTACTGCAGCTCTGGATCCTCCCTGTGGTTCTGCTCAACTTCTTCCTCTTCTTCCTCTACCCGTGGGTGCTGTTTTGGCAGAGCCACTCGCCCTTCCCAGAGAACATCGAGAAGACGCTAACCCGGGTGGGCACCACCATCGTCCTCTGTCTCCTCACGTTCCTCTACGCAGGCATCAACATGTTCTGCTGGTCGGCGGTGCAGCTGAAGCTCAACGACCCAGACCTGATCAACAAGTCCCAGAACTGGTACCGCATGGCCGTGTACTACATGCTGAGGTTCGTGGAGAACGCCTCTCTGCTTTTGCTGTGGTACATCTACAAGACAGACTTCTATAGGTTCATCTGTGCTCCGTTGTTAGTGCTGCAGCTGCTGGTGGCCTACGCTATGGCCATCTTCTTCATGCTGGTGTTCTATCAGTTCTGCCACCCCTGTAGGAAGCTCTTCTCCTCCAATATGACCCAAGGCCTGTGGGACTGCTCCGCCCTGCTCTGTTTAGTCTGCTACGCTCCTGACAGGGACGCCGTCAGGCCAATAGAGAAGGCTGGTCTGGACCCTCTGGCCCCCGACCCCACCCCCCACACGGAGACAGCCAATGACACGTCATATGATGTGGCCAATGACACTGCATACACCATGCCCAATGATACAATGACCTATGACATGCCCAATGACACGACTCATGAAGTGTTGAGCGAGATGAACGGCGACGTAAGCCACAGTCTGTCCAGCAACACTTAAAGAGCTGTGATTGGTTGTGTGTAGGGTAGGGCTGCACGATATGGGCAAAAACTCCAATTGTGATTTTTGGACCAAATATTGTGATTGTGATTTGACTTGCGATATAGATACAAAACCTTTGGCTGAACTGTTGGAATCGTTGAAATAGAATGACTTATATTAAGAAACAAAGTGGAAAGTAGCGTTGGCCTTGTTTGGAACTGTTGACTGCATTTGACCTAACAGAACAGCATGCAAATGTATAGTGGGAAGCAGTCGCAATAGTAGAGGGAGAGAGATGACAAACAGAGGCAACTATAAAAACGGACAATACACACAGCTTAGTGCCGTTTCAAAATATTGCATGCGATATGGATCTCTTGCGATAAGGCTTTTGCAAATGTCAATATTGTGATTTGATGTGAATTCTATTAATTCTGCAGCCCTAGTATAGGGTCAGGAGTGTTCCTAAACTTGTGACTGAACCAGGAAGAGGCTTTCCTGTTCAGGTCATGTGGTCTGGAAATACTCCTGGTCCTAGTTATGTGCCATTCAGAGGAAGGTGGACACAGAGCAACATTTGCTGTACTGTCTCCTTCTGTAAGTGCCATATGAACCCCTCTGTCCTACCTGTCAGTTTACACTGAACTAGGGTTGCAAAATTCTGGGAACTTTTCAAAAATTCCCTGGTTTTCCAGGAATTCTGGTTGGAGGATTCCCCTATTTCCGGTTTATTTCCTCGTAATTCCAGGAATCTTCCAACCAGGATTTCTGGAAAATTTTGGAACTTTTGGGAATCTGAACCATACTTGAACCATACACTTTCTGAACTCATACACTCTGAACCATAATCTGAACCATACTCTGAACCATACACTGAACCATAATCTGAACCATACACTGAACCATACTCTGAACCATAATCTTAACCATACACTGAACCATACACTTAACCATAATCTGAACCGTAATCTGAACCATAATCTGAACAATACACTGAACCATAATCTGAACCATACACTGAACCATACTCTGAACCATAATCTGAACCATACACTGAACCATACTCTGAACCATAGCCATAATCTGAACCGTAATCATAATCTGAACAATACTCTGAACCCTATGATCTTAACCCCATACCCATAACCTTATTCTACTGTGTGTCTCTAACCAAATCATTTGAATGCTATCATTCTGTTTAACCCTTAACCCCCGTTCTGTTACCAAACCCCAAAACTGTAACCCCTTACTCCCCTAACCAATGCTGCAAAGGCAGTATCCCCTTGCCATGGAGAGAGACTACAGCTTCACTGTTAGTGTATAATGGAAGGCAATGTATGATATCATCCACCAGCCGACTCTCTCTGAATTTAGCCAGGGGATGAGGTTAGGCAATGTACAGTGATGCTGACGAAGTAGTTCTTGTGAGAATGTCCTTACGCAGTCCGTGATGTTTATTCTACCTAAGCCAGTATTACCGACCAACTACAGACAAATCATTGGATGTAGGGATTCTTCAGCAACGGACTCAACTACTGACATAGTATCAGTGTTTCAGTGTTGAACAGACTTTCCTACAACCAGAATGTAACTTGTCTGCAGCCTTTTCTATGGAAGTCAAGTCCTGGCGGTATGGACAGAACGCTACACTCAGACAGATTAAACTGGTCCAAAGTGAGTCTGCCACAATAGCTTTTCTAATGATGTTTCCTAATTTGGTTATGCATTTCATAGAACTAAATACTTGTCTATACAGTCACTCACATTAATCAATCAATCAAATGTATTTATAATGCCCTTTTTACATCAGCAGATATACAGAAACCCAGCCTAAAACCCCAAACAGCAAGCTATGCAGATGTAGAAGCACGGTGGCGAGGGAAAAACTCCCTAAAAAGGCAGGAACCTAGAAGAAACCTAGAGAGGAACCAGGCTCTGAGGGGTGGCCAGTCCTCTTCCAATGGACTTATACATTGCATTACTACATTACTCATCAGAACTTACCAAGTATTTGGGATTTAGTGTATTTACAGTGTTTCACATTGGCATGGGGGTGTGCTGCATGTACTGAACTGGACCCATCACCCACCAACACCACATTTGAAAGCTTTTTGTGGTGTAATGTAAATATTGAGTTTACTGTTTTTTTCTCTACTCTTATGGCTGCGACCAACGCTGCTTTTATACTTCCTTGAAAAAGAGCTTAATCATTGATGTGCTGCTTCTGTGGTGTTTCTAAGTGCTTGTGACAAGGGTGACAGTGATTTCTAAGCCAGCACTAGAGTACATGTAAAGAGACCCATCTCTCATCAAACAGACAGGAAACACATAACTGTATTTCAGACAGGAAACACCAAGTGTTTGTTTAACCATTTATTCTAAAAGATTTCAATACAAGCAATACGTTAGTCTTGGCATTAGAGGCTCTGCTCCTTTGGGGTAGCTCACTGCCAGAGCATGCATAATGTTAAGATAATAATAATTACAGGCAGAGAGAAAGGTATTCTGTACCATTCCCCCTGCAGGAAGGGAACAGAACCAAGCAGGTGGACACGGGTGGGAAAGCAGAACACAGACATGCATGGCGAGTAACGCATGTCATAGCTATAGCCTGTCAGCAGGAACACCAGTGCATAATTTGTGTGCGGCAGCCATCAGAGAAAGTGTGTGTAGAGCCTGGTGGACTAAATAGACTGCCATATTAATGTAGAGAGATGAATCTAATGGGTGCAATATCAGCTACGGTTGCGCTTGGTGTACTGAACCCACCGCATGACCACGGCCACCGACACACTATCTGGGCGCCTTCGAGCGGATCACATTTGTCAAGTCGGTGACCATCATCACCACCTTTCAAAGTGTGTTGCATTATAGAGACAAAAATTGTCCGACTTGCATGAACTTTACAACAACCATGTGATCAAAGGTCGACTGCTTGAACTTTACAACAACCATGTGATCAAAGGTCGACTGCTTGAACTTTACAACAACCATGTGATCAAAGGTTGACTGCTTGAACTTTACAACAACCATGTGATTAAAGGTCGACTGCTTGAACTTTACAACAACCATGTGATCAAAGGTCGACTGCTTGAACTTTACAACAACCATGTGATCAAAGGTCGACTGCTTGAACTTTACAACAACCATGTGATCAAAGGTCGACTGCTTGAACTTTACAACAACCATGTGATCAAAGGTCATGAAGTTTCAACTGCAGTTGACTTCGATTTTCTGCAGTTGCACTTCACCAGCTGCAACTTGCCGCCATCGCCTGCATTGTGGGAGTCACTATTTGTCAACCAATCATGACAATATTTTTGTTTGACCCATGCAAACAGGACCATGGATGTGACTAAACAGGAAGCAACTTTACTACGATTCATATGTACAGTGCATTTGGAAAGTATTCAGACCCCTTGACTTTTCCCACATTTTGCTACGTTACAGCCTTATTCTAAAATATATTTTTTTCACCTCAAATCTACACACAATACCCCATTTTTACAAAGCAAAAACTGGGTTTTAGAAATGTTTGCAAATGTATAAAAAAAATATATATATATATAATTTACATAGGTATTCAGACTTTTTACTCAGTACTTTGATGAAGCACCTTTGGCAGCGATTACAGCCTTGAGTCTTCTTGGGTATGACGCTACAAGCGTTGGACAGCTGTATTTGGGGAGTTTCTCCCATTCTTCGCTGCAGATCCTCTTCGAGATCTGTCAGGTTGGATGATGATTGTCGCTGCACAGCTATTTTCAGGTCTCAGAGATGATCGATCGGGTTCAAGTCCGGGCTCTGTCTAGGTCACTCAAGGACATTCAGAGACTTGTCCCGAAGCCATTCCTGTGTTGTATATGCTGTGTGCTTCGTGTCGTTGTTCTGTTGGAAGGTGAACCTTGTCCCCAGTCTGAGGTCCTGCGCGCTCTGGAGTAGGTTTTCATCAAGGATCTTTCTGTACTTGGCTCCGTTCATCTTTCCCTCGACCCTGACTGGTCTCCCAGTCCCTGCCTCTGAAAAACATCCCCCAGAGCATGATGCTGCCACCACCATGCTTTACGGTAGGGAAGGTACCAGGTTTCCTCAAGACGTGACACTTGGCATTCAGGCCAAAGAGTTCAATCTTGGTTTCATCAGACCAGAGAATCTTGTTTCCCATGGTCTGAGAGTCTTTGGGTGCCTTTTGGCAAATTCCAAGTGGTCTGTCATGTGCCTTTTACTGAGGAGTGGCTTCCATCTGGTCACTCTACCATAAAGGCCTGTTTGGTGGAGTGCTGCAGAGATGGTTAACCTTCTGGAAGGTTCTCCCATCTCCACAGAGGAACTCTGGAGCTCTGTCAGAGTGACCATCGGGTTCTTGGTCACCTCCCTGACCAAGGCCCTTCTCCCGCGATTGTTCAGTTTGACTGGGCAGCCAGCTCTAGGAAGAGTCTTGGTGATTCCAAACTTCTTCCATTTAATAATTATGGAAGCTACTGTGTTATTGGGGACCTTCAATGCTGCAGAATTATTTTGGCACTCCCCAGATCTGTGTCTCAACACAATCCTGTCTCAGAGCTCTACAGACAATTCCTTCGACCACATGGCTTGGTTTTTGCTCTGATATGCACTGTCAACTGTGGAACCTTATATAGACAGGTGTGTGTCTCTCCAAATCATGTCCAATCAATTGAATTTACCACAGGTGGACACCAATCAAGTTGTAGAAACATCTCAAGGATGAACAATGGAAACAGGATGCACCTGAGCTCAATTTCGAGTCTCATAGCAAAGGGTCAGAATTTTTTTTTTCCACCTTTATTTAACCAACAAGTTCTCATTTACAACTGCAACCTGGCCAAGATAAAGCAAAGCAGTGTGACATAAACAATAACACAGAGTTACACATAAACAAACGTAGAGTCAATAACACAATAGAAAAATCAATGTACAGTGTGTGCAAATGTAGAAGAATAGTGAGGTAAGGCAATAAATATGATGTAGAGGCAAAAATAATTACAATTTAGCATCAACACTGGAGTGATTGATGTGCAGATGATGATGTGGAGGTGGGGATACAGGGGTGTGAAAGAGCAAAAGGATAAATAACAATATGGGGATGAGGTAGTTGGGTGTGCTATTTACAGATGGGCTGTGTACAGGTACAGTGATCAGTAAGCTGCTCTGACAGCTGATGCTTAAAGTTAGTGAGGGAGATATAAGACACCAGCTTCAGTAATTTTTGCAATTCTTCCAGTCGTTGGCAGCAGAGAACTGGAAGGAAAGGCGGCCAAAGGAAGTGTTGGCTTTGGGGATGACCAGTGAAATATACCTGCTGGGGCGCATGCTATGGTTGGGTGTTGCTATGGTGACCAGTGAGCTGAGATAAGGCGGGGCTTTACCTCGCAAAGACGTATAGATGACTTATGGAAATAAGGTATTTCTGTTTTTGCAAAGATTTCTGAAAACCTGTTTTTGCTTTGTCATTATGGGGTATTGGGTGTAGATTAATTAGAATTGTTTTTTAAAATCTGTTTTATAATAAGACTGTAATGTAACAAAATGTGGAAAAAGTCAAGGGGTCTGAATACTTTCCGAATGCACTGTATACAGTAGATATGTACAAATGAATGTGCTATTTGAGGCTCTCTCACCAATTGATATTACATGCATATATTTACATTTTGTGAGTGTGTGATATGGGGGTTGGAGACGTGTTTATTTTGATATTACAAAGAACAACTTTTATAAATGATGGCAACACTGCCATGTTGTGCTGAGCCTTGCTGTTGGAAAGCCACATCAGTGTCCGACTTTCGGCTGTAGCAGATGCACCTCCCCCGACTTCACTTCTTGACTTTTGTCTGCAGTCGGTTGCTTCAGCCTTACCACTCACTCTCCGTCTCACACTTTTGCATGTTTCCAGCACGCTTTGGTTCAGCTTTGTAAGGGCAATAGTCAGCAGCAGCTGTTGTTGATGTGGCGCCAATGAGATGCTTTGATTGGATGTCTATGTGTTTTGCTCATTCATGCTGTGCTATTGTATGTCTCTGAGTCTGTCTGGTGTTTCATTATGTATGGGAATATACACACAGACTTGCACAATATCTATTTGAAATGTGTTTAATATTTGTCATGGTAAAAAGTGTCTTTGTATAGCTTGAATCTTACATGTATTAATGTGTGTGTTGTATATTTATTTTATATGTGTCTTTATTTGCACTAGCTCTTCTTTTGCAATGCAGTTGCACAGGGCTTGATGACATTTAGTATCATATGAATGCTTCATATAGTTTTTATTAAAAAAGACAATCTTTGAAGCCAAACAGAATTTTTGATATCTATAAAAATCTAATGAACACACACACAGTATTGTGAATCAATTTCAGAGAGAATATGATTATTAAAAGATGAAATTCAAACAATATGTGAAGTATGTGAAGTATGTGACTTATTGAGTGATTGTTTTGTCATCATCGGACCCCATATACTGACTTATACTGACCCCTAGTGGAACAATACAGAAACACGACTGACTGTGTAAATCTCATCCATCAAGAACAGAAAGGATGACAGTGGTGGAAAAAGTACCCAATTATCAGTAAAATACTAATTGAATAAAAGTCTAAAAGTATTTGGTCTTCAATATACTTAAGTATCAAAAGTAAATGAAATTGCAAAAATATACTTAAGAATCAAAACTAAAAGTATAAATCATTTCAAATTGTTCATATTAAGCAAACCAGAAAGCAAAATTTTCTTATTTATTTTATGGATAGCCAGGGGCACATTCCAACACTCAGACATAATTCACAAACAAAGCATGTGTGTTTAGAAAGTCCTGCAGATAAGAGGCAGTAGGGATGGCCAGGCATGTTCTCTTGACAAATGTGTGAATTGGACCATTTTCCTGTCCTGCTAAGCTCAAGTACTTTTGTGTGTCAGGGAAAATATATGAGTGAAAAGTAAATTACTTTCTTTAGGAATATAGTGAAGTAAAAGTTGCAAAAAATATCAAATGTACTGATACCCCCCCCAAAACAAGGAGAGGTAGCAAGTTTTGACAATGGAATCCAGCCAAGAATATTCCTCTAGTTTGTTAGGCTGGGATCAAATTCTTTACAAGTTCCATTTCTACGACTCTCCATCGTTGAAGTAATTGATCTGCGTTTCACCAGCCATAACCTCACTCATCAGGCTCAGGATAGCCTTGCTTCATCAGACCTGTAGAGGCAGACTCATCATCAGGCTCAGGATAGCCTTGTTTCATCAGACCTGTACACAGACTCATCATCAGGCTCAGGATAGCCTTGTTTCATCAGACCTGTAGAGACAGACTCATCATCAGGCTCAGGATAGCCTTGTTTCATCAGACCTGTACACAGGCTCAGGATAGCCTTGCTTCATCAGACCTGTAGAGGCAGACTCATCATCAGGCTCAGGATAGCCTTGCTTCATCAGACCTGTAGAGACAGACTCATCATCAGGCTCAGGATAGCCTTGCTTCATCAGACCTGTACACAGACTCAGGATAGCCTTGTTTCATCAGACCTGTACACAGGCTCAGGATAGCCTTGTTTCATCAGACCTGTACACAGGCTCAGGATAGCCTTGTTTCATCAGACCTGTACACAGGCTCAGGATAGCCTTGTTTCATCAGACCTGTACACAGGCTCAGGATAGCCTTGTTTCATCAGACCTGTAGAGGCAGACTCATCATCAGGCTCAGGATAGCCTTGTTTCATCAGACCTGTAGAGGCAGACTCAGGATAGCCTTGCTTCATCAGACCTGTAGAGGCAGACTCAGGATAGCCTTGTTTCATCAGACCTGTAGCCTTGCTTCATCAGACCTGTACACAGACTCAGGATAGCCTTGTTTCATCAGACCTGTACACAGACTCAGGATAGCCTTGTTTCATCAGACCTGTACACAGACTCAGGATAGCCTTGTTTCATCAGACCTGTACACAGACTCAGGATAGCCTTGTTTCATCAGATCTGTACACAGACTCAGGATAGCCTTGTTTCATCAGACCTGTACACAGACTCAGGATAGCCTTGTTTCATCAGACCTGTACACAGACTCAGGATAGCCTTGTTTCATCAGACCTGTACACAGACTCAGGATAGCCTTGTTTCATCAGACCTGTACACAGACTCAGGATAGCCTTGCTTCATCAGATCTGTACACAGACTCAGGATAGCCTTGCTTCATCAGACCTGTACAGACAGATTCATGTGTTGGCCTCTTTTCATGCTTATCATTTGCCTTAATGAAAAATGAATAAACTGAGACAAGCTAGTCATGTGAGTTTTAATAGATGAGGTGAGTCTATGTTTAGACATTAAAGGCTTAAAAGAAGATTTGCAGTGCTCGTTTTAAACATCTGTGATTAGTAAGCATCCTAATTCCTCTCGATCTTATTTTAAAATCCCATCTGGTACATAGAATTTATTACAACAACAATGCAGCAAATAGACAATTTGTAACAACAAAAGATAATTAACATAACTACTACCTCAACTACCACAACTCCCTTATGTACAGGAATGTGTGTACGGTAAGAAACCAGCAGTTGCACTTGTTTCACCCCATCCTAAACCTCATTAGCTATTCTGTCAACCTGCTTTACTGGTGAGACATCAATTAAACACCAGGAAATCATGTGACGATAGTTAAATAATACATTTAATGACAAAGGTCAATGTACAAACACAGTCAGTCACAAGTCATACTTGTAGTGTCATGAGCATTTTCAGTCCATTTAATATCACAAATGATATAAGGGCTAGTGAGGTAAATGTGATACAACTTCACCAATCCAGAGGGAATGATCTTAGAATAAATATAATACACATTCTTAAAGAGAAAGTACACTGTCATAAACCTGCAATGCTCTAATGGAACCTCCAATGTCTCTCTCTGCACTCTGTTAGGAATGTATTAAAACAGACCTCTGCTTTGAGACTCCAATTATTATTATTATTTATAGTGGTTCAACTACGACACACTATTGAAACTGTAAATGGGATGTATTGAATTTAGTAATTCATATTCAACATGTCCAGTGTGGTTAGTTCCATTTTCTAAGTCCATGCTGAGCATATCTCTAGAACTACTGGTCTATTTACATTTACACACAGACAACACTATGTATCCACCACTTATAGCAACATCACAATTTCCCATCCTATGGTTCCCATTGGGAGTGGCCAAAGTTTGAGAGTGTGGGGTTGAAAGATGTTGTACAACAGACATTTATTTGCATGGGTAATCAGCTTGGATCTTCAAGGCTTGGTGGTGCTGGTGCATGCCAGGTTGTGTTCAGCTCAGTGCGAGAAGGCGGGGGGGGCTGGTTAACAGGTCAAGGCCACGGCGAAAACACTCACCACACAGTACATGGTGCGGTTCTCCCACCTGACCGTGCAGCTTCCTGTGGGAGGACACCACAAAGACCAATCAGGTCAATCCACTAGATCTCAACCAATCATATTCAACACATCAGAACCAATTTGGACACACAAAATACATTCCAACGTGTGGCTTCTTCAGTGGAGAGCAACATTTCAAAACATACGCAGATAGAAACAGAGAATGACCAGATTCCTTTTTCCAGAAAATCACAGGGAATCATGTATGTACAGTACAATACTTTTCTATTAGAGCCCGACCAATGTTTTTTTGGAGGGTCCAATACCAATTGGGGAACAAAAATGTACCAATATATCTGCCAACATACTGTTTTACAGCGGGAAAATGAAAAAGGGTCATTTTTCCACACCAAGTTCTCATAAATTGCCATCCCAAGGAGCAATTGTCCAAGAAATATGCTTCAAATGTTGATTTCTTACATTGCGACAATAATGAAACTAGGGCTGACTCCATTTAGTCGACTGGTCGATTGTTTGGTCGATAGGCTGTTGGACGACCGAGACTTATTTAGTCGAGCAGTAGCAATAAAATAAAATAAAGTATAATCATGTTGTACAAGACTGATTGGCTCCTGTCTGAGTGGACTGATCCATTCTGGAGGCCGATGGGATGGCACACTCCATCAGTCTAAGAAATGTGCTACTGAAATTTGATATGGTTATATTATGAAACAATGGCACAACATAAATAAAAATGTGAATATTTTATAACAAATGCACTTTCTGCCACGTTGGATAGTGGTAGCTGTCCGCGGTTCTGAAACACATCAGTGCGCTGTTGAATTGGCGCATTATTCCAGACCATGTTGCTCGGTGCATAATAGCAAACAGCCTAACTGTTAAATGTGACTGGCTTTATAAATCTATATACAGAACCAGTCAAAAGTTTGGACACACCTGCTCATTCAAGGGATTTTATTTGTACTATTTTCTACATTGTAGAATAATAGCAAAGACATCAAAACTATGAAATAACACATATGGAATCATGTAGTAACCAAAAAAGTGTATAAATATATTTTACATTTGAGATCCTTCAAAGTCGCCACCCTTTGCCTTGATGACAGCTTTGCACACTCTTGGCATTCTCTCAACCAGCTTTATGAGGAATGCTTTTCCAACAGTATTGAAGGAGTTACTACATATGCTGAGCACTTGTTGGCCACTTTTCCTTCACTCTGCGGTCCAACTCATCCAAAACCATCACAATTGGGTTGAGGTCAGAAAATAGTAAAAATACAGAACAACCCTGGAATGAGTAGATGTGTCCAAACATTTGACTGGTACTGTATCTGTATCTACAGAAATAAGAAAGATCCTGCTTCCGTTGCCTGTTTGAGTGTTTGGTTGATTGATTCCACGAGAACCAAGCCTCACGAAACAATTTCACAAATTCTGCTATTTTTCATCTTTGCTGTAATAAAGGCTTTAAACTTTTTCCTCTCGTTAGACAAGCCTTTCTGCTATTATTTATCCTCTCGTTAGACCAGCCTTTCTGCTATTAATAAAGGCTTTACACTTTATCCTCTCGTTAGACCAGCCTTTCTGCTATTATTTATCCTCTCGTTAGACCAGCCTTTCTGCTATTATTTATCCTCTCGTTAGACCAGCCTTTCTGCTATTATTTATCCTCTCGTTAGACCAGCCTTTCTGCTATTATTTATCCTCTCGTTAGACCAGCCTTTCTGCTATTATTTATCCTCTCGTTAGACCAGCCTTTCTGCTATTATTTATCCTCTCGTTAGACCAGCCTTTCTGCTATTATTTACCAGCCTTTCTGCTATTATTTATCCTCTCGTTAGACCAGCCTTTCTGCTATTATTTATCCTCTCGTTAGACCAGCCTTTCTGCTATTATTTATCCTCTCGTTAGACCAGCCTTTCTGCTATTATTTATCCTCTCGTTAGACCAGCCTTTCTGCTATTATTTATCCTCTCGTTAGACCAGCCTTTCTGCTATTATTTATCCTCTCGTTAGACCAGCCTTTCTGCTATTATTTATCCTCTCGTTAGACCAGCCTTTCTGCTATTATTTATCCTCTCGTTAGACCAGCCTTTCTGCTATTATTTATCCTCTCGTTAGACCAGCCTTTCTGCTATTATTTATCCTCTCAGCCTTTCTGCTATTATTTATCCTCTCGTTAGACCAGCCTTTCTGCTATTATTTATCCTCTCGTTAGACCAGCCTTTCTGCTATTATTTATCCTCTCGTTAGACCAGCCTTCTGCTATTATTTATCCTCTCGTTAGACCAGCCTTTCTGCTATTATTTATTTAGACCAGCCTTTCCTATTATTTATCCTCTCGTTAGACCAGCCTTTCTGCTAGACCATTATTTATCCTCTCGTTAGACCAGCCTTTCTGCTATTATTTATCCTCTCGTTAGACCAGCCTTTCTGCTATTATTTATCCTCTCGTTAGACCAGCCTTTCTGCTATTATTTATCCTCTCGTTAGACCAGCCTTTCTGCTATTATTTATCCTCTCGTTAGACCAGCCTTTCTGCTATTATTTATCCTCTCGTTAGACCAGCCTTTCTGCTATTATTTATAGACCAGCCTTTCTCGTTAGACCAGCCTTTCTGCTATTATTTATCCTCTCGTTAGACCAGCCTTTCTGCTATTATTTATCCTCTCGTTAGACCAGCCTTTCTGCTATTATTTATCCTCTCGTTAGACCAGCCTTTCTGCTATTATTTATCCTTTAGACCAGCCTTTCTGCTATTATTTATAGACCAGCCTTTCTGCTATTATTTATCCTCGTTAGACCAGCCTTTCTGCTATTATTTATCCTCTCGTTAGACCAGCCTTTCTGCTATTATTTATCCTCTCAGACCTTTCTGCTATTATTTATCCTCTCGTTAGACCAGCCTTTCTGCTATTATTTATCCTCTCGTTAGACCAGCCTTTCTGCTATTATTTATAGACCAGCCTTTCCTCTCGTTAGACCAGCCTTTCTGCTATTATTTATCCTCTCGTTAGACCAGCCTTTCTGCTATTATTTATCCTCTCGTTAGACCAGCCTTTCTGCTATTATTTATCCTCTCGTTAGACCAGCCTTTCTGCTATTATTTATCCTCTCGTTAGACCAGCCTTTCTGCTATTACGTTAGACCAGCCTTTCTGCTATTATTTATCCTCTCGTTAGACCAGCCTTTCTGCTATTATTTATCCTAGACCAGCCTTTCTGCTATTATTTATCCCTCTCGTTAGACCAGCCTTTCTGCTATTATTTATCCTCTCGTTAGACCAGCCTTTCTGCTATTATTTATCCTCTCGTTAGACCAGCCTTTCTGCTATTATTTATCCTCTCGTTAGACCAGCCTTTCTGCTATTATTTATCCTCTAGACCAGCCTTTCTGCTATTATTTATCCTTAGACCAGCCTTTCTGCTATTATTTATCCTCTCGTTAGACCAGCCTTTCTGCTATTATTTATCCTCTCGTTAGACCAGCCTTTCTGCTATTATTTATCCTCTCGTTAGACCAGCCTTTCTGCTATTATTTATCCTATTATTTATCCTCTCGTTAGACCAGCCTTTCTGCTATTATTTATCCTCTCGTTAGACCAGCCTTTCTGCTATTATTTATCCTCTCGTTAGACCAGCCTTTCTGCTATTATTTATCCTCTCGTTAGACCAGCGTTAGACCAGCCTTTCTGCTATTATTTATCCTTTCTGCTATTATTTATCCTCTCGTTAGACCAGCCTTTCTGCTATTATTTATCCTCTCTATTATTTATCCTCTCGTTAGACCAGCCTTTCTGCTATTATTTATCCTCTCGTTAGACCAGCCTTTCTGCTATTATTTATCCTCTCGTTAGACCAGCCTTTCTGCTATTATTTATCCTCTCGTTAGACCAGCCTTCTGCTATTATTTATCCTCTCGTTAGACCAGCCTTTCTGCTATTATTTATTAGACCAGCCTTTCTGCTATTATTTATCCTCTCGTTAGACCAGCCTTTCTGCTATTATTTATCCTCTCGTTAGACCAGCCTTTCTGCTATTATTTATCCTCTCGTTAGACCAGCCTTTCTGCTATTATTTATCCTCTCGTTAGACCAGCCTTTCTGCTATTATTTATCCTCTCGTTAGACCAGCCTTTCTGCTATTATTTATCCTCTCGTTAGACCAGCCTTTCTGCTATTATTTATCCTCTCGTTAGACCAGCCTTTCTGCTATTATTTATCCTCTCGTTAGACCAGCCTTTCTGCTATTATTTATCTATTATTTATCCTCTCGTTAGACCAGCCTTTCTGCTATTATTTATCCTCTCGTTAGACCAGCCTTTCTGCTATTATTTATCCTCTCGTTAGACCAGCCTTTCTGCTATTATTTATCCTCTCGTTAGACCAGCCTTTCTGCTATTATTTATCCTCTCGTTAGACCAGCCTTTCTGCTATTATTTATCCTCTTTAGACCAGCCTTTCCTATTATTTATCCTCTCGTTAGACCAGCCTTTCTGCTATTATTTATCCTCTCGTTAGACCAGCCTTTCTGCTATTATTTATCCTCTCTAGACCAGTTAGACCAGCCTTTCTGCTATTATTTATCCTCTCGTTAGACCAGCCTTTCTGCTATTATTTATCCTCTCGTTAGACCAGCCTTTCTGCTATTATTTATCCTCTCGTTAGACCAGCCTTTCTGCTATTATTTATCCTCTCGTTAGACCAGCCTTTCTGCTATTATTTATCCTCTCGTTAGACCAGCCTTTCTGCTATTATTTATCCTCTCGTTAGACCAGCCTTTCTGCTATTATTTATCCTCTCGTTAGACCAGCCTTTCTGCTATTATTTATTTAGACCAGCCTTTCTGCTATTATTTATCCTCTCGTTAGACCAGCCTTTCTGCTATTATTTATCCTCTCGTTAGACCAGCCTTTCTGCTATTATTTATCCTCTCGTTAGACCAGCCTTTCTGCTATTATTTATCCTCTCGTTAGACCAGCCTTTCTGCTATTATTTATCCTCTCGTTAGACCAGCCTTTCTGCTATTATTTATCCTCTCGTTAGACCAGCCTTTCTGCTATTATTTATCCTCTCGTTAGACCAGCCTTTCTGCTATTATTTATCCTCTCGTTAGACCAGCCTTTCTGCTATTATTTATCCTCTCGTTAGACCAGCCTTTCTGCTATTATTTATCCTCTCGTTAGACCAGCCTTTCTGCTATTATTTATCCTCTCGTTAGACCAGCCTTTCTGCTATTATTTATCCTCTCGTTAGACCAGCCTTTCTGCTATTATTTATCCCTCTCGTTAGACCAGCCTTTCTGCTATTATTTATCCCTCTCGTTAGACCAGCCTTTCTGCTATTTATTTATCCTCTCGTTAGACCAGCCTTTCTGCTATTATTTATCCTCGTTAGACCAGCCTTTCTGCTATTATTTATCCTCTCGTTAGACCAGCCTTTCTGCTATTATTTATCCTCTCGTTAGACCAGCCTTTCTGCTATTATTTATCCTCTCGTTAGACCAGCCTTTCTGCTATTATTTATTTAGACCAGCCTTTCTGCTATTATTTATCCTCGTTAGACCAGCCTTCTGCTATTATTTATCCTCTCGTTAGACCAGCCTTTCTGCTATTATTTATCCTCTCGTTAGACCAGCCTTTCTGCTATTATTTATCCTCTCGTTAGACCAGCCTTTCTGCTATTATTTATCCTCTCGTTAGACCAGCCTTTCTGCTATTATTTATCCTCTCGTTAGACCAGCCTTTCTGCTATTATTTATCCTCTCGTTAGACCAGCCTTTCTGCTATTATTTATCCTCTCGTTAGACCAGCCTTTCTGCTATTATTTATCCTCTCGTTAGACCAGCCTTTCTGCTATTATTTATCCTCTCGTTAGACCAGCCTTTCTGCTATTATTTATCCTCTCGCTATTATTTATCCTCTCGACCAGCCTTTCTGCTATTATTTATCCTCTCGTTAGACCAGCCTTTCTGCTATTATTTATCCTCTCGTTAGACCAGCCTTTCTGCTATTATTTATCCTTCGTTAGACCAGCCTTTCTGCTATTATTTATCCTCTCGTTAGACCAGCCTTTCTGCTATTATTTATCCTCTCGTTAGACCAGCCTTTCTGCTATTATTTATCCTCCGTTAGACCAGCCTTTCTGCTATTATTTATCCTCTCGTTAGACCAGCCTTTCTGCTATTATTTATCCTCTCGTTAGACCAGCCTTTCTGCTATTATTTATCCTCTCGTTAGACCAGCCTTTCTGCTATTATTTATCCTCTCGTTAGACCAGCCTTTCTGCTATTATTTATCCTCTCGTTAGACCAGCCTTTCTGCTATTATTTATCCTCTCGTTAGACCAGCCTTTCTGCTATTATTTATCCTCTCGTTAGACCAGCCTTTCTGCTATTATTTATTAGACCAGCCTTTCTGCTATTATTTATCCTCTCGTTAGACCAGCCTTTCTGCTATTATTTATCCTCTCGTTAGACCAGCCTTTCTGCTATTATTTATTTATCCTCTCGTTAGACCAGCCTTTCTGCTATTATTTACCAGCCTTTCTGCTATTATTTATCCTCTCGTTAGACCAGCCTTTCTGCTATTATTTATCCTCTCGTTAGACCAGCCTTTCTGCTATTATTTATCCTCTCGTTAGACCAGCCTTTCTGCTATTATTTATCCTCTCGTTAGACCAGCCTTTCTGCTATTATTTATCCTCTCGTTAGACCAGCCTTTCTGCTATTATTTATCCTCTCGTTAGACCAGCCTTTCTGCTATTATTTATCCTCTTTAGACCAGCCTTTCCTATTATTTATCCTCTCGTTAGACCAGCCTTTCTGCTATTATTTATCCTCTCGTTAGACCAGCCTTTCTGCTATTATTTATCCCTCGTTAGACCAGCCTTTCTGCTATTATTTATCCTCTTCGTTAGACCAGCCTTTCTGCTATTATTTATCCTCTCGTTAGACCAGCCTTTCTGCTATTATTTATCCTCTCGTTAGACCAGCCTTTCTGCTATTATTTATCCTTTCTGCGTTAGACCAGCCTTTCTGCTATTATTTATCCTCTCGTTAGACCAGCCTTTCTGCTATTATTTATCCTCTCGTTAGACCAGCCTTTCTGCTATTATTTATCCTCTCGTTAGACCAGCCTTTCTGCTATTATTTATCCTCTCGTTAGACCAGCCTTTCTGCTATTATTTATCCTCTCGTTAGACCAGCCTTTCTGCTATTATTTATCCTCTCGTTAGACCAGCCTTTCTGCTATTATTTATCCTAGACCAGCCTTTCTGCTATTATTTAGACCAGCCTTCTGCTATTATTTATCCTCTCGTTAGACCAGCCTTTCTGCTATTATTTATCCTCTCGTTAGACCAGACCAGCCTTTCTGCTATTATTTATCCTCTCGTTAGACCAGCCTTTCTGCTATTATTTATCCTCTCGTTAGACCAGCCTTTCTGCTATTATTTATCCTCTCGTTAGACCAGCCTTCTGCTATTATTTATCCTCTCGTTAGACCAGCCTTTCTGCTATTATTTATCCTCTCGTTAGACCAGCCTTTCTGCTATTATTTATTCTCTCGTTAGACCAGCCTTTCTGCTATTATTTATCCTCTCGTTAGACCAGCCTTTCTGCTATTATTTATCCTCTCGTTAGACCAGCCTTTCTGCTATTATTTATCCTCTCGTTAGACCAGCCTTCCTATTATTTAGACCAGCCTTTCTGCTATTATTTATCCTCTCGTTACCAGCCTTTCTGCTATTATTTATCCTCTCGTTAGACCAGCCTTTCTGCTATTATTTATCCTCTCGTTAGACCAGCCTTTCTGCATTATTTATCCTCTCGTTAGACCAGCCTTTCTGCTATTATTTATCCTCTCGTTAGACCAGCCTTTCTGCTATTATTTATCCCTCGTTAGACCAGCTATTATTTATCCTCTCGTTAGACCAGCCTTTCTGCTATTATTTATCCTCTCTCGTTAGACCAGCCTTTCTGCTATTATTTATCCTCTCGTTAGACCAGCCTTTCTGCTATTATTTATCCTCTCGTTAGACCAGCCTTTCTGCTATTATTTATCTTTCTTGTATTATTTATCTCTCGTTAGACCAGCCTTTCCTAGACCAGCCTTTCTGCTATTATTTATCCTCTCGTTAGACCAGCCTTTCTGCTATTATTTATCCTCTCGTTAGACCAGCCTTTCTGCTATTATTTATCCTCTCGTTAGACCAGCCTTTCTGCTATTATTTATCCTCTCGTTAGACCAGCCTTTCTGCTATTATTTATCCTCTCGTTAGACCAGCCTTTCTGCTATTATTTATCCTCTCGTTAGACCAGCCTTTCTGCTATTATTTATCCTCTCGTTAGACCAGCCTTTCTGCTATTATTTATCCCTCGTTAGACCAGCCTTTCTGCTATTATTTATCCTCTTTCTGCTATTATTTAGACCAGCCTTTCTGCTATTATTTATCCTCCGTTAGACCAGCCTTTCTGCTATTATTTATCCTCTCGTTAGACCAGCCTTTCTGCTATTATTTATCCTTTCTGCGTTAGACCAGCCTTTCTGCTATTATTTATCCTCTCGTTAGACCAGCCTTTCTGCTATTATTTATCCTCTCGTTAGACCAGCCTTTCTGCTATTATTTATCCTCTCGTTAGACCAGCCTTTCTGCTATTATTTATCCTCTCGTTAGACCAGCCTTTCTGCTATTATTTATCCTCTCGTTAGACCAGCCTTTCTCTCGTTAGACCAGCCTTTCTGCTATTATTTATCCTCGTTAGACCAGCCTTTCTGCTATTATTTATCCTCTCGTTAGACCAGCCTTTCTGCTATTATTTATCCTCTCGTTAGACCAGCCTTTCTGCTATTATTTATCCTCTCGTTAGACCAGCCTTTCTGCTATTATTTATCCTCTCGTTAGACCAGCCTTTCTGCTATTATTTATCCTCCTAGACCAGCCTTTCTGCTATTATTTATAGACCAGCCTTCTCTGTTAGACCAGCCTTTCTGCTATTATTTATCCTCTCGTTAGACCAGCCTTTCTGCTATTATTTATTCTCTCGTTAGACCAGCCTTTCTGCTATTATTTATCCTCTCGTTAGACCAGCCTTTCTGCTATTATTTATCCTCTCGTTAGACCAGCCTTTCTGCTATTATTTATCCTCTCGTTAGACCAGCCTTTCTGCCATTATTTATCCTCTCGTTAGACCAGCCTTTCTGCTATTATTTATCCTCTTTCGTTAGACCAGCCTTTCTGCTATTATTTATCCTCTCGTTAGACCAGACCAGCCTTTCTGCTATTATTTATCCTCTCGTTAGACCAGCCTTTCTGCTATTATTTATCCTCTCGTTAGACCAGCCTTTCTGCTATTATTTATCCTCGTTAGACCAGCCTTTCTGCTATTATTTATCCTCTCGTTAGACCAGCCTTTCTGCTATTATTTATCCTCTCGTTAGACCAGCCTTTCTGCTATTATTTATCCTCTCGTTAGACCAGCCTTTCTGCTATTATTTATCCTCTCGTTAGACCAGCCTTTCTGCTATTATTTATCCTCTCGTTAGACCAGCCTTTCTGCTATTATTTATCCTCTCGTAGACCAGCCTTTCTGACCAGCCTTTCTGCTGTCAGACCAGCCTTTCTGCTATTATTTATCGTTAGACCAGCCTTTCTGCTATTATTTATTCTCTCGTTAGACCAGCCTTTCTGCTATTATTTATCCTCTCGTTAGACCAGCCTTTCTGCTATTATTTATCCTCTCGTTAGACCAGCCTTTCTGCTATTATTTATCCTCTCGTTAGACCAGCCTTTCTGCTATTATTTATCCTCTCGTTAGACCAGCCTTTCTGCTATTATTTACCGTTAGACCAGCCTTTCTGCTATTATTTATCCTCTCGTTAGACCAGCCTTTCTGCTATTATTTATCGTTAGACCAGCCTTTCTGCTATTATTTATCCTCTCGTTAGACCAGCCTTTCTGCTATTATTTATTCTCTCGTTAGACCAGCCTTTCTGCTATTATTTATCCTCTCGTTAGACCAGCCTTTCTGCTATTATTTATCCTCTCGTTAGACCAGCCTTTCTGCTATTATTTATCGTTAGACCAGCCTTTCTGCTATTATTTATCCTCTCGTTAGACCAGCCTTTCTGCTATTATTTATCCTCTCGTTAGACCAGCCTTTCTGCTATTATTTATCCTCTCGTTAGACCAGCCTTTCTGCTATTATTTATCCTCTCGTTAGACCAGCCTTTCTGCTATTATTTATCCTCTCGTTAGACCAGCCTTTCTGCTATTATTTATCCTCTCGTTAGACCAGCCTTTCTGCTATTATTTATCCTCTCGTTAGACCAGCCTTTCTGCTATTATTTATCCTCTTAGACCAGCCTTTCTGCTATTATTTATCCTCTCGTTAGACCAGCCTTTCCAGTTAGACCAGCCTTTCTGCTATTATTTATCCTCTCGTTAGACCAGCCTTTCTGCTATTATTTATCTCGTTAGACCAGCCTTTCTGCTATTATTTATCCTCCGTTAGACCAGCCTTTCTGCTATTATTTATCCTCTCGTTAGACCAGCCTTTCTGCTATTATTTATCCTCTCGTTAGACCAGCCTTTCTGCTATTATTTATCCTCTCGTTAGACCAGCCTTTCTGCTATTATTTATCCTCTCGTTAGACCAGCCTTTCTGCTATTATTTATCCTCTCGTTAGACCAGCCTTTCTGCTATTATTTATCCTCTCGTTAGACCAGCCTTTCTGCTATTATTTATCCTCTCGTTAGACCAGCCTTTCTGCTATTATTTATCTCTCGTTAGACCAGCCTTTCTGCTATTATTTATCCTCTCTAGACCAGCCTTTCTGCTATTATTTATCAGCCTTTCTGCTATTATTTATCCTCTCGTTAGACCAGCCTTTCTGCTATTATTTATCCTCTCGTTAGACCAGCCTTTCTGCGTTAGACCAGCCTTTCTGCTATTATTTATCCTCTCGTTAGACCAGCCTTTCTGCTATTATTTATCCTCTCGTTAGACCAGCCTTTCTGCTATTATTTATCCTAGACCAGCCTTTCTCGTTAGACCAGCCTTTCTGCTATTATTTAGCCTTTCTATTATTTATCCTCTCGTTAGACCAGCCTTTCTGCTATTATTTATCCTCTCCAGCCTTTCTGCTATTATTTAGACCAGCCTTTCTGCTATTATTTATCCTCTCGTTAGACCAGCCTTTCTGCTATTATTTATCCTCTCGTTAGACCAGCCTTTGCTATTATTTATCCTCTCGTTAGACCAGCCTTTCTGCTATTATTTATCCTCTCGTTAGACCAGCCTTTCTGCTATTATTTATCTCTCGTTAGACCAGCCTTTCTGCTATTATTTACCAGCCTTTCTGCTATTATTTATCCTCTCGTTAGACCAGCCTTTCTGCTATTATTTATCCTCTTTAGACCAGCCTTTCTGCTATTATTTATCCTCTCGTTAGCTATTATTTATCCTCTCGTTAGACCAGCCTTTCTGCTATTATTTATCCTCTCGTTAGACCAGCCTTTCTGCTATTATTTATCCTCTCGTTTTCTGCTATTATTTATCCTCTCGTTAGACCAGCCTTTCTGCTATTATTTATCCTCTCGTTAGACCAGCTATTATTTACCAGCCTTTCTGCTATTATTTATCCTCTCGTTAGACCAGCCTTTCTGCTATTATTTATCCTCTCGTTAGACCAGCCTTTCTGCTATTATTTATCGTTAGACCAGCCTTCTGCTATTATTTAGACCAGCCTTTCTGCTATTATTTATCCTCTCGTTAGACCAGCCTTTCTGCTATTATTTATCCTCTCGTTAGACCAGCCTTTCTGCTATTATTTATCCTCTCGTTAGACCAGCCTTTCTGCTATTATTTATCCTCTCGTTAGACCAGCCTTTCTGCTATTATTTATCCTCTCGTTAGACCAGCCTTTCTGCTATTATTTATCCTCTCGTTAGACCAGCCTTTCTGCTATTATTTATCCTCTCGTTAGACCAGCCTTTCTGCTATTATTTATCCTCTCGTTAGACCAGCCTTTCTGCTATTATTTATCCTCTCGTTAGACCAGCCTTTCTGCTATTATTTATCCTCTCGTTAGACCAGCCTTTCTGCTATTATTTATCCTCTCGTTAGACCAGCCTTTCTGCTATTATTTATCCTCTCGTTAGACCAGCCTTTCTGCTATTATTTATCCTCTCGTTAGACCAGCCTTTCTGCCAGCCTTTCTGCTATTATTTATTACCAGCCTTTTGCTATTATTTATCCTCTCGTTAGACCAGCCTTTCTGCTATTATTTATCCTCTCTCGTTAGACCAGCCTTTCTGCTATTATTTATCCTCTCGTTAGACCAGCCTTTCTGCTATTATTTATCCTCTCGTTAGACCAGCCTTTCTGCTATTATTTATCCTCTGTTAGACCAGCCTTCTGCTATTATTTATCCTCTCGTTAGACCAGCCTTTCTGCTATTATTTATCCTCTCGTTAGACCAGCCTTTCTGCTATTATTTATCCTCTCGTTAGACCAGCCTTTCTGCTATTATTTATCCTCTCGTTAGACCAGCCTTCTGCTATTATTTATCCTCTCGTTAGACCAGCCTTTCTGCTATTATTTATCCTCTCGTTAGACCAGCCTTTCTGCTATTATTTATCCTCTCGTTAGACCAGCCTTTCTGCTATTATTTATCCTCTCGTTAGACCAGCCTTTCTGCTATTATTTATCCTCTCGTTAGACCAGCCTTTCTGCTATTATTTATCCTCTCGTTAGACCAGCCTTTCTGCTATTATTTATCCTCTCGTTAGACCAGCCTTTCTGCTATTATTTATCCTCTCGTTAGACCAGCCTTTCTGCTATTATTTATCCTCTCGTTAGACCAGCCTTTCTGCTATTATTTATCCTCTCGTTAGACCAGCCTTTCTGCTATTATTTATCCTCTCGTTAGACCAGCCTTTCTGCTATTATTTATCCTCTCGTTAGACCAGCCTTTCTGCTATTATTTATCCTCCGTTAGACCAGCCTTTCTGCTATTATTTATCCTCTCGTTAGACCAGCCTTTCTGCTATTATTTATCCTCTCTAGACCAGCCTTTCTGCTATTATTTATCCTCTCGTTAGACCAGCCTTTCCTATTATTTAGTTAGACCAGCCTTTCTGCTATTATTTATCCTCTCGTTAGACCAGCCTTTCTGCTATTATTTATCCTCTCGTTGCCATTATTTATCCTTTCTGCTATTATTTATCCTCTCGTTAGACCAGCCTTTCTGCTATTATTTATCCTCTCGTTAGACCAGCCTTTCTGCTATTATTTATCCTCTCGTTAGACCAGCCTTTCTGCTATTATTTATCCTCTAGACCAGCCTTTCTTAGACCAGCCTTTCTGCTATTATTTATTCCTCTCGTTAGACCAGCCTTTCTGCTATTATTTATCCTCTCGTTAGACCAGCCTTTCTGCTATTATTTATCCTCTCGTTAGACCAGCCTTTCTGCTATTATTTATCCTCTCGTTAGACCAGCCTTTCTGCTATTATTTATCCTCTCGTTAGACCAGCCTTTCTGCTATTATTTATCCTCTCGTTAGACCAGCCTTTCTGCTATTATTTATCCTCTCGTTAGACCAGCCTTTCTGCTATTATTTATCCTCTATTATTTCGTTAGACCAGCCTTTCTGCTATTATTTATCCTCTCGTTAGACCAGCCTTTCTGCTATTATTTATCCTCTCGTTAGACCAGCCTTTCTGCTATTATTTATCCTCTCGTTAGACCAGCCGTTTCTGCTATTATTTATCCTCTCGTTAGACCAGCCTTTCTGCTATTATTTATCCTCTCGTTAGACCAGCCTTTCTGCTATTATTTATCCTCTCGTTAGACCAGCCTTTCTGCTATTATTTATCCTCTCGTTAGACCAGCCTTTCTGCTATTATTTATCCTCTCGTTAGACCAGCTATTATTTATCCTCTCGTTAGACCAGCCTTTCTGCTATTATTTATCCTCTCGTTAGACCAGCCTTTCTGCTATTATTTATCCTCTCGTTAGACCAGCCTTTCTGCTATTATTTATCCTCTCGTTAGACCAGCCTTTCTGCTATTATTTATCCTCTCGTTAGACCAGCCTTTCTGCTATTATTTATCCTCTCGTTAGACCAGCCTTTCTGCTATTATTTATCCTCTCGTTAGACCAGCCTTTCTGCTATTATTTATCCTTTAGACCAGCCTTTCTGCTATTATTTATCCTCTCGTTAGACCAGCCTTTCTGCTATTATTTATCCTCTCGTTAGACCAGCCTTTCTGCTATTATTTATCCTCTCGTTAGACCAGCCTTTCTGCTATTATTTATCCTCTCGTTAGACCAGCCTTTCTGCTATTATTTATCCTCTCGTTAGACCAGCCTTTCTGCTATTATTTATCCTCTCGTTAGACCAGCCTTTCTGCTATTATTTATCCTCTCGTTAGACCAGCCTTTCTGCAGCCTTTCTGCTATTATTTATCCTCTCGTTAGACCAGCCTTTCTGCTATTATTTATCCTCTCGTTAGACCAGCCTATTATTTTTCTGCTATTATTTATCCTCTCGTTAGACCAGCCTTTCTGCTATTATTTATCCTCTCGTTAGACCAGCCTTTCTGCTATTATTTATTTAGACCAGCCTTTCTGCTATTATTTATCCTCTCGTTAGACCAGCCTTTCTGCTATTATTTATCCTCTCGTTAGACCAGCCTTTCTGCTATTATTTATCCTCTCGTTAGACCAGCCTTTCTGCTATTATTTATCTCTCTAGACCAGCCTTTTGCTATTATTTACCGTTAGACCAGCCTTTCTGCTATTATTTATCCTCTCGTTAGACCAGCCTTTCTGCTATTATTTATCCTCTCGTTAGACCAGCCTTTCTGCTATTATTTATCCTCTCGTTAGACCAGCCTTTCTGCTATTATTTATCCTCTCGTTAGACCAGCCTTTCTGCTATTATTTATCCTCTCGTTAGACCAGCCTTTCTGCTATTATTTATCCTCTCGTTAGACCAGCCTTTCTGCTATTATTTATCCTCTCGTTAGACCAGCCTTTCTGCTATTATTTATCCTCTCGTTAGACCAGCCTTTCTGCTATTATTTATCCTCTCGTTAGACCAGCCTTTCTGCTATTATTTATCCTCGTTAGACCAGTTAGACCAGCCTTTCTGCTATTATTTATCCTTTAGACCATCCTCTCGTTAGACCAGCCTTTCTGCTATTATTTATCCTCTCGTTAGACCAGCCTTTCTGCTATTATTTATCCTCTCGTTAGACCAGCCTTTCTGCTATTATTTATCCTCTCGTTAGACCAGCCTTTCTGCTATTATTTATTTAGACCAGCCTTTCTGCCTCTCGTTAGACCAGCCTTTCTGCTATTATTTATCCTCTCGTTAGACCAGCCTTTCTGCTATTATTTATCCTCTCGTTAGACCAGCCTTTCTGCTATTATTTATCCTCTCGTTAGACCAGCCTTTCTGCTATTATTTATCCTCTCGTTAGACCAGCCTTTCTGCTATTATTTATCCTCTCGTTAGACCAGCCTTTCTGCTATTATTTATCCTCTCGTTAGACCAGCCTTTCTGCTATTATTTATCCTCTCGTTAGACCAGCCTTTCTGCTATTATTTATCCTCTCGTTAGACCAGCCTTTCTGCTATTATTTATCCTCTCGTTAGACCAGCCTTTCTGCTATTATTTATCCTCTCGTTAGACCAGCCTTTCTGCTATTATTTATCCTCTCGTTAGACCAGCCTTTCTGCTATTATTTATCCTCTCTGCTATTATTTAGACCAGCCTTTCTGCTATTATTTATCCTCTCGTTAGACCAGCCTTTCTGCTATTATTTATTTAGACCAGCCTTTCTGCTCTCGTTAGACCAGCCTTTCTGCTATTATTTATCCTCTCGTTAGACCAGCCTTTCTGCTATTATTTATCCTCTCGTTAGACCAGCCTTTCTGCTATTATTTATCCTCTCGTTAGACCAGCCTTTCTGCTATTATTTATCCTCTCGTTAGACCAGCCTTTCTGCTATTATTTATTCTCTCGTTAGACCAGCCTTTCTGCTATTATTTATCCTCTCGTTAGACCAGCCTTTCTGCTATTATTTATCCTCTCGTTAGACCAGCCTTTCTGCTATTATTTATCTCGTTAGACCAGCCTTTCTGCTATTATTTATCCTCTCGTTAGACCAGCCTTTCTGCTATTATTTATCCTCTCGTTAGACCAGCCTTTCTGCTATTATTTATCCTCTCGTTAGACCAGCCTTTCTGCTATTATTTATCCTCTCGTTAGACCAGCCTTTCTGCTATTATTTATCCTCTCGTTGACCAGCCTTTCTGCTATTATTTATCCTCTCGTTAGACCAGCCTTTCTGCTATTATTTATCCTCTCGTTAGACCAGCCTTTCTGCTATTATTTATCCTCTCGTTAGACCAGCCTTTCTGCTATTATTTATTTAGACCAGCCTTTCTGCTATTATTTATTCTCTCGTTAGACCAGCCTTTCTGCTATTATTTATCCTCTCGTTAGACCAGCCTTTCTGCTATTATTTATCCTCTCGTTAGACCAGCCTTTCTGCTATTATTTATCCTCTCGTTAGACCAGCTATTATTTATTCGTTAGACCAGCCTTTCTGCTATTATTTATCCTCTCGTTAGACCAGCCTTTCTGCTATTATTTATCCTCTCGTTAGACCAGCCTTTCTGCTATTATTTATTTAGACCATCCTCTCGTTAGACCAGCCTTTCTGCTATTATTATTTATCCTCTCGTTAGACCAGCCTTTCTGCTAGACCATTATTTATCCTCTCGTTAGACCAGCCTTTCTGCTATTATTTATCCTCCGTTAGACCAGCCTTTCTGCTATTATTTATCCTCTCGTTAGACCAGCCTTTCTGCGTTAGACCATTATTTATCCTCTCGTTAGACCACCAGCCTTTCTGCTATTATTTATCCTCTCGTTAGACCAGCCTTTCTGCTATTATTTATCCTCTCGTTCTCTGCTATTATTTATCCTCTTAGACCAGCCTTTCTGCTATTATTTATCCTCTCGTTAGACCAGCCTTTCTGCTATTATTTATCCTCTCGTTAGACCAGCCTTTCTGCTATTATTTAGACCAGCCTTTCTGCTATTATTTATCCTCTCGTTAGACCAGCCTTTCTGCTATTATTTATCCTCTCGTTAGACCAGCCTTTCTGCTATTATTTATCCTCTCGTTAGACCAGCCTTTCTGCTATTATTTATCCTCTCGTTAGACCAGCCTTTCTGACCAGCCTTTCTGCTTTCTGCTATTATTTATCCTCTCGTTAGACCAGCCTTTCTGCTATTATTTATCCTCTCGTTAGACCAGCCTTTCTGCTATTATTTATCCTCTCGTTAGACCAGCCTTTCTGCTATTATTTATCCTCTCGTTAGACCAGCCTTTCTGCTATTATTTATCCTCTCGTTAGACCAGCCTTTCTGCTATTATTTATCCTCTCGTTAGACCAGCCTTTCTGCTATTATTTATCCTCTCGTTAGACCAGCCTTTCTGCTATTATTTATCCTCTCGTTAGACCAGCCTTTCTGCTATTATTTATTCTCTCGTTAGACCAGCCTTTCTGCTATTATTTATTCTCTCGTTAGACCAGCCTTTCTGCTATTATTTATTCTCTCGTTAGACCAGCCTTTCTGCTATTATTTATTCTCTCGTTAGACCAGCCTTTCTGCTATTATTTATCATACATTGTGTTGTTTACACTGTTCCAAATTGTCAGAAATATTTATAATAAAAACAACTTTCCTTTTTCCTTGATCTCCTTATTGTTATTATTATTATAATAATAAGTAATGTCATTATCATTAGTGGTCTTAGTATAGCAGCCTTGTATAACCACCATCAAGCTGCAGACCTAAGAGCGCATCCTGTTTATACCATAACTTACTGAGGCCTGTATTTCAATAGTTATACAGGCTACTGTATCAATCAATCATTCATTTGTTCATGTCGACACACAGCATACGAGTCATTCATGATGTGAAATGCAAAATAAAATAAAATAAAGCGACCAAAGACTAATTTGAGTAAATAATAAATAGGCCTAAACCGTTCCATTTCACGGATGAATGAGACTGTTGTAATAAAGCAGTCACAAAAAACGTTCCAACCGGCTCTCTGGAACGCTTAGAACTTGTTTACATTGTTCCAAATGGTCCGAAAAATGATATGGTAATCTAACAGCACCTGTATGGCACACACAGACTTAATATGCACACAGAGCTTGCTCCTTACCTTCTTTTTCTTGATCTCCAGTGTTTTCCACAACTAGTCACATGTACTCCACACATCTGGCTTCCCCTTTACCTCCAGCGTAACCAGTAAACATTCCCGTTTGCAGTTTATTTGTCACGCCCTCTGCATCCATTTTGCTGTCACGTGTTACAATGTTCAGAGTTTGTTTATAACCAATTTATTGATGTGATTATGATATGCTATAGGTCAGGCCCTATTGGCCACGGGCATGTGATGCATACATGTGTCACCTAAAGAGAGCAAGGGCTGAGGGAATAGGGAATGTTTTGACTAAACAAACCAGGGATTTCGTCAACATCACTTTTCAGTCAAATGTCTAATCATGTTGCAGCTTCAGCAACACGGACAGCGCTGCACACAATGATGTTCTGCGGTGGTCTCTGCAGCAGGGAGGAGAGAGAGAACGGGTGCTAGTCACACAGTCACTCACTGTTTTTATTGTGTTTTTACAAAACGCAGCAAGTCTGAGCCAGGCGGCACAATCAAATCAATTGCGGTCGGACTCCCTCTAGTCATTTGTGTCTTAATTATTTCATCAAACAGTTCGCTTAAAGAATCAGACTAGCTCAGTGCAGATAGTGGATTTGATTAAAACACATAGGATATGTCTATATATGGAAAAATATACGTTTTAAAATTTCAACCAATCGATTGGTCAAAAGAACAGACTCGGTCGACCAAGATGTTTTGTAGTCGGGGACAGCCTTAAATGAAACAATGTTCAGATAAGCACAAGATTCCCTTTTTTCCCTATCCTATTTATTAAATATCGGTTATTGGTGGAATTATCGCCGATACCGATACAGCGCTAAAAAGGTCCATATCGGTCGGGCCATACTTTGTTGCACCCTTCTGAATAAGCCAAAACATAATACACTGTTCATTAGCACAACAAAAGCAAATGGCTGTTCAAAGGTTAGTACAGTATGCGTGGGGGTTTCATCTCTCTCACCATCAGTAGCAGTGTCCCAGTAGCAGGAGTTGGCCGTGTGGAGACCAGCACCACTCTTCTGCATGATGGCACAGTTCACTGGAACACAAGACCATGTTGAAGATACATTTCCTGCTGTAGGCATTCTGTCATGCACAGGGCTTTTCTCCTGGTCACAAAGGCTATCATATAGATATACCTCTATCATACTATCATTCTACAGCACTTTGCAACCGGGAGCACACACAGGGCCCATCATCCATCTTGTTAAGGGTGGAGTAGAGTAGCCTTCTTCTAAGGCAGTGGTCACCAACCGGTCGATCGCGATCGACTTGTCGATCTCCAAGGCATTTCTAGTCGATCGCCAAACATTTCTGTAAAAAACCCAATGATAAAGCCTTGTGTTCCTATTTTGTTATATTATGTATTGGTCTGTTGGTGGTAGGTGGAGCCAATTCAGCTGTCCTGTGCAAACTGTTGCCATTTCATGTGTCTGAAGGTACAAACTCTGCCTTCCCGGTGGGCCTGGAGAGGAAATTAAGTGCACTACATCACCGTTGGCCAATCAAATTACTCAGATGACCGAGTCCGCAGTAACGTAGCAGGCATAAAGAAAGCTATGGCAAAATTGATATTGTGAAATTTCAAAACGTTTAAAACCATGACTAATACAGCAAAGAGCTGCTGTTTTTATGACTGAGTTCATGTTTAAGTTCTTACTCAGTACTGCCAACACTTTGTAGTCAACACTTTTATAAGCCATAAAATGTGTGTTCTTCCTATTTACACGCAACGCTACAACAATCCCTGCAGCAGTAATGAATGAGGAGGAAAGTGTATCTATAGGCTTGTGTTGTTGTTATTAGCGGCTTGGGTCTTTTTTAATATCAAGGAATATTTCACTTTCTCTGTTCATAGGAGTAACAACATGAATTTGTGCATGAGGCAGAAATAATGCGGTGCGACTCGAGTTTCGGCATCAGCTGGAAGACGGTGTCCCTTTTTGGTCAGTGTCAGTGGAGGAAAGAGAGAGCGAGAGATGTTGAGAAACGGACCCACAGTCTGCTGCTCTCTCCCTCCTCTGAGACTGACCATCGGATGCAGGAACCATTAGGCCAGTAAATAAAAAATTATTTAAATGTATGCTCACTCAGCTGGTTGGTGACCACTGTTCTAAGGGATACCAACAACTTCAACTTTTGCTGCATCTACAGTACCAGTCAAAAGTTCACACACCCCTATGCAGCGATACGCCATCCCTTCTGGTTTGTGCTTAGTGGGACTATCATTTGTTTTTCAACAGGATAATGACCCAAAACACACCTCCAGGCTGTGTAAGGGCCATTTGACAAGTGTGATGGAGTGCAGCATCAGATGACCTGGCCTCCACAATGACCTGACCTCAACCCAATTGAGATGGTTTGGGATGAGTTGGACAGCAGAGTGAAGGAAAAGCAGCCAACAAGTGCTCAGCGTATGTGGTAACTCCTCCAAGACTGTTGGAAAAGCATTCCTCATGAAGCTGGTTGAGAGAATGTCAAGAGTGTGCAAAGCTGTCATCAAGGCAAAGGGTGGCGACTTTGAAGAATCCTAAATATAAAATACATTTTGATTTATTAAACACTTTTTTGGTTACTACATGATTCCATGTGTTATTTCATAGTTGGAATGTCTTCACTATTATTCTACAATGTAGAAAATAGTAAAAATAAAGAAAAACCCTGGAATGAGTAGATGTGTCCAAACTTTTAACTGGTACTGTATGTTTTCTCACCACTTCGATGTGACTAATTGTTGAGTAACTCTTGTAATACCATAACTTCCTTGTGTTATAACATCCTTACAATCATACCTATGAACTTGAATGGTCTCCCTTGCTTGACCAGTTGGGTGAGAGAGTGCTCCACGATGCTGGCAGTCCACTGGTTCACTTTGTTCTGGTTGTAATCTAGTCCTCCAATGATGGCTTCGATACACTGAGACACAGACACCAGACAGTCAGCAAGGAAGACAACACAGTCAAGCATCTATGAAGGGATAATCAGTGTTTTTGATCATCTTTACCATCCAAGAAATAACACTGCTGACAAACATGTTTCAAATATCCCTTTACCTCTTTAACTGAGACACTGGCCTCATCTGCATTGAAGGACACCTGTGATTCCAAACGATATAAAAAGATATATAAAAATAATAATTATGAAAAACATTTAACATAAAGTGTGGATTACTTTGTTATGATACAACTCAAAACAAAAAGCTTGTGCTGTTGAGTGTTGAGCATTCATTCACACAAAAGTAGCTGACCTACTTTTTCCTTGCACAACAAATTAGGGTACACAGACAGACAGACAGTCCACTCTGTGAGAACTTAGTCAACACTAAAGCTGTCAAGACTGGATATCAAATCCTTTCAGGCAAGCCCCGGGAGGAAGGACTGCTGCAATAAACTCATAGCTAACTGTTGATAGGATCTTCAGAATAACTTGCACAGAGAAAATGTGTACAGCAGCCTGCTACTGGAAGATTTATAGCTAAGTAGATTCAACGTTACATATTTAAACTCTTAGTACCTTTTTGTTCTATCTAGAACTTAAAACTGTTATTCGTCTGTCCACATAGGAGAACCATTTCGGGTTCCATGTAAAACCCTATGGGGACAGCCGAAGGTTTTATCTGTATAATACTGTAGATATGCCTATGCTGAATGTTGATAGATGCTAGCGCGCTACTAATCAAGTCCTGCCCAGTCTGATTGATTTGACCACACCCAGCTAGCTGCTAAGCTTACAAATTCCCCACATGCAATAATATGACATAATTTGCATGACAAATGTTTGAAAGGTGTATATTATCGTGTCAGTTTCATTTGACTACTTAATTAAATACTCATGTACTCGTCAGATACGTTTTCAAAGCCAGCACCCTCAATGCAATGCATGCTAACGTTATCTAGCTAGCTGACCATTCATCTAGCTAACTCGGCCGTTTGAAATCAGTGTCAAAGTCTGAAATAATACATTTGTATCTAGCTTAATGCACAATCTACCTCCTCTCCGGAATTGTACTCCTCCATTGCTTTAAAAGCAAAATTATCCACTTTCGACAAGGTTCTTCACCGAGTCTGTTGTTCTTTCTGATTATCTGTCACCGAGATGGAGATAATCAAAGAAAGCGACTCTTTAAGCCAAGACACACCCACAACGACTGCAAGTGAAAGTAGTAGATTATATTGACTGCCACCTGGCGGCGAGAGGTATTCGAGATTTTCTGGAAATTAACGATAGTGGATCATAACTTGGCTATGATAAAGGATCAATAACTATTTTATCCACAGAGATCCTATAATTCATTGGTGGTGATATAGTGGTAAACAATCTTGAATGTACATTTGTATTTGATTGTAAAGTTTGTTTATTGTTATTATTTGATTTGTATGTGTTTGTGTTTTATATTGTGTTTTTGACGGAGGTCGGGAATGGTGTTGGCTCGACAGGGGTACGTTTGTAGTCTAGTGGACTAGTGGTTAGAGCGGTGGGCCAGTAACCGAAACGTTGCTAGATCGAATCTCTGAGCTGCCAAGGAAATAAGTGTAGTTCTGTCCCTGAACAAGGCTGTTAACCCACTGTTCCTAGCCCGTCGTTGTAAATAAGAATTTGTTCTTAATTAACTGACTTGCCTATTTTTTTTTTAAAAACAAGGCATTTTATAAATATTTTTTAAATTGGTCTAATGAAAACAGTTGTTCACAAAAAATAAATCCTATAATTCAGTGTTCTGTGTAATTATATAATTGTGATTATATAATTGTAACGCTATAATCTATAATTGTGATTATATAATTGTAACGCTATAATTGCATCCGGTAACAGCTAAGGGCAGAAGTAGGGTACGATATCACAATCTGCACCTAGATCTGGAACACTTCTTCCTCACGCTTTTAACACACACAGAGAGAGACATATGAACAAATAATGTGATACTGCGGTATGACTTATTAGGTCAATTGGATATTATTAGGACATTCAATATCACGGTACATTACCACTGGATAAATTAAACCCTAAATAGGGTTCAGCAGATAGCAGAGAAGCTGCCCCAGCTGGCTCCCCGAAACTGTGACCACGCCCCCTACACACCGGAGCACCCGGCTGCTGCGCGGAGCGGGGCTGTTGATGCCACAGCTGTGATCACACGCCACAGAGGCGCGCCAAGAGACGGACTGCACAGGCTCCACCACCAGCCACTCTCACGACCCACCAAGCCACCACTTGCTGTAGTGCAATTCTCAGGTAAGAGAGGGTTTCTGTTGCAATCTTTACAGAAACGTTATACTTTTCTGATGGTGGTTTTGTGAAACATGCACTGCGGTGTCCCATAATGATTATGAGAAGGGGATTCCCGAAGAAGACGTAACAAACGACTAAGACCACTGCCATTCCCAACGCGATAGCATTATTATAGTGGTTACCACTCATAGGATCGCCTAAACTTAGACTATATTTATTGATTTCATACTGTAACTTGTTACAAACATTCAAAATAATTTTATGATGGAAAATTCATTAAATTATATAATCATTATAAAATTAAACGTTTCAGTTCAGGTGAGGTCTCAACTAACCTACATTCGCATACAAGTGTTTGTTTGGACAGGTGCAATGCAGCAAAATTGTTTTTTTTTGTGCTCTCCACCCACGTGAAAAATACTATAGTATACTATGGTATAAATACTGTAGTATTACTATATTTATATTCTATATTATTCACTGTAGCCTAGTGTTTTTTTACTGTAGTATTAAGCTAACGTAACAGGTGTAAAATAAATGCCTGAAACTAGAACCCTTACATACTTGTCTTGACAAGAAGAAAAAATACTGCCGGGAGAGGTTCTTTTCTGCATTGTTCAACCAATCCAGGGAAATGTGGGACGAGTTAAGATGGAGTGTTGCCTTGTTAACGTCCAAATGCTGAAGTTGCTCTCTTTCCATTTCCCCTGAAAACCGGACATCCAGTGGTTAGGGACTCCGCAAAGGCTACTGTAGTTTTATTTTTAGGTGCAGTAAAATGTGCTGTAAAAGGTTTAAGTGCCTTGGTCATCGGGTATTCTAACCAGCAATCTTTCAGTTACTGGCTAAACGCTAGGCTACCTGTCGCCTTGTGTTATTTACTGTAGTGTTTTGGCATTCATTGGTGGTATACTGTAGTATTTACTGTATTGTTTTTGCTGGCATTAGTAGCATACTGTAGTATTTACTGTAGTGTTTTGCAGAAACCTACTGTATGTAGGTAGTAGAGGGCAGCATTCCTGCAGGATTGACCCCCCCACCACCACCACAACCCTACCACAACCCTACCACCCATACCCTAAGTGGAGTAAACTAACATATAACAATATTTATACTGCTACTTACAGCTATTTCGCTCACATCGATGGTAACTGTAGTTACAGAATTATACATATATTCCTATTTGTTTTCACCCTCCGCGGCCAATCCACCATTCATTCAGTTCTTAACTCCAACCCTCCGATGTCCACAGATTAACCCATCTTTCCCAGTATAATGGAACCGGTCGTCTTTCTGCTTTGTATGCGTTAGCTTAGGCCTGCCTATTGTATTTAAAGCACGTCTCTGTCGCATTATTCACACACTCAGAACGCACTGCTTCAAGTTAAGGAGCCTGCCTCCCCTCTTCAAATTGGGTGTGGGAGACCAAGAGCGCGTATACTCTATGTTTGGTCTCAATGAAATACACTAGGCTGCCTATGCATGGGTGGAGAATCATGTGGCATTTATCTTTCTAAGGAAATTAACTTAAATATGATTGGACTATATAGTTTGCTACAGTGTCTGTAAATAAATATTCATACTGGAATGAAGTGGACGTGAGTCGACGTGTTGTTGATAATCGTCGAAAAGGAAAAAGCGCATCGCGCGCATAGGCTACCATGGTGAGCGAGCCGTTTCTTTATCATTAAATATTGCGATGGTGGAAAAGCAGCCAAGGGTCATACTTGAGTAAAACTAAAGACACCTTAATTGAAAATGACTCAAGTAAAAGTGAAAGTCACCCAATAAAATACTACTTGACTAAATCTAAAACTATTTGTTTTTAAATATAATTAAGTATAACAAGTAAATTTAATTTCTAAAATATACTGTGTCAAAAGTAAAAGTAGAAATTCTTTCAAATTCTTCATATTAAGCAAACCAGGCGGGATACCCAGGGGTACACTCCTACACTCAGACATCATTTACAGATACCCAGGGGCACACTCCTACACTCAGACATCATTTACAGATACCCAGGGGTACACTCCTAAACTCAGACATCATTTACAGATACCCAGGGGCACACTCCTACACTCAGACATCATTTACAGATACCCAGGGGTACACTCCTAAACTCAGACATCATTTACAGATACCCAGGGGTACACTCCTACACTCAGACATCATTTACAGATACCCAGGGGCACACTCCTACACTCAGACATCATTTACAGATACCCAGGGGCACACTCCTACACTCAGACATCATTTACAGATACCCAGGGGTACACTCCTACACTCAGACATCATTTACAGATACCCAGGGGTACACTCCTACACTCAGACATCATTTACAGATACCCAGGGTACACTCCTACACTCAGACATCATTTACAGATACATCCAGGGGTACACTCCTACACTCAGACATCATTTACAGATACCCAGGGGTACACTCCTACACTCAGACATCATTTACAGGGATACCCAGGGGTACACTCCTACACCCAGACATCATTTACACATACCCAGGGGTACACTACACCAGACATCACTCAGACATCATTTACAGATACCCAGGGGTACACTCCTACACTCAGACATCATTTACAGATACCCAGGGTACAGATACCCAGGGGTACACTCCACTCAGACATCATTTACAGATACCCAGGGGTACACTCCTACACTCAGACATCATTTACAGATACCCAGGGGTACACTCCTACACTCAGACATCATTTACAGATACCCAGGGGTACACTCCTACACTCAGACATCATTTACAGATACCCAGGGGTACACTCCTACACTCAGACATCCCAGGGGTACACTCCTACACTCAGACATCATTTACAGATACCCAGGGGTACACTCCTACACCCAGACATCATTTACAGATACCCAGGGGTACACTCCTACACCCAGACATCATTTACAGATACCCAGGGGTACACTCCTACACCCAGACATCATTTGCAGATACCCAGGGGTACACTCCTACACCCAGACATCCCAGGGTACACTCCTACACCCAGACATCATTTGCAGATACCCAGGGGTACACTCCTACACCCAGACATCATTTGCAGATACCCAGGGGTACACTCCTACACTCAGACATCATTTACAGATACCCAGGGGTACACTCCTACACTCAGACATCATTTACAGATACCCAGGGGTACACTCCTACACTCAGACATCATTTACAGATACCCAGGGGTACACTCCTACACTCAGACATCATTTACAGATACCCAGGGGTACACTCCTACACTCAGACATCATTTACAGATACCCAGGGGTACACTCATCTACACTCAGACATCATTTACAGATACCCAGGGGTACACTCAGACATCCTACACTCAGACATCATTTACAGATACCCAGGGGTACACTCCTACACTCAGACATCATTTACAGATACCCAGGGGTACACTCCTACACTCAGACATCATTTACAGATACCCAGGGGTACACTCCTACACTCAGACATCATTTACAGATACCCAGGGGCACACTCCTACACTCAGACATCATTTACAGATACCCAGGGGCACACTCCTACACTCAGACATCATTTACAGATACCCAGGGGCACACTCCTACACTCAGACATCATTTACAGATACCCAGGGGCACACTCCTACACTCAGACATCATTTACAGATAGTCAGGGGTACATTCCTACACTCAGACATCATTTACAGATACCCAGGGTACACTCCTACACTCAGACATCATTTACAGATAGTCAGGGGTACACTCCTACACTCAGACATCATTTACAGATACCCAGGGGTACACTCCTACACTCAGACATCATTTACAGATAGTCAGGGGTACACTCCTACACTCAGACATCATTTACACATACCCAGGGGTACACTCCTACACCCAGACATCATTTACACATACCCAGGGGTACACTCCTACACTCAGACATCATTTACACATACCCAGGGGTACAGATACCCAGGGGTACACTCCTACACTCCTACACACTCCTACACTCAGACATCATTTACAGATACCCAGGGGTACACTCCTACACTCAGACATCATTTACAGATACCCAGGGGTACACTCCTACACTCAGACATCATTTACAGATACCCAGGGGTACACTCCTACACTCAGACATCATTTACAGATACCCAGGGGTACACTCCTACACTCAGACATCATTTACAGATACCCAGGGGTACACTCCTACACTCAGACATCATTTACAGATACCCAGGGGTACACTCCTACACTCAGACATCATTTACAGATACCCAGGGGCACACTCCTACACTCAGACATCATTTACAGATACCCAGGGGTACACTCCTACACCCAGACATCATTTACAGATACCCAGGGGTACACTCCTACACCAGACATCATTTACAGATACCCAGGGGTACACTCCTACACCCAGACATCATTTACAGATACCCAGGGGTACACTCCTACACCCAGACATCATTTGCAGATACCCAGGGGTACACTCCTACACCCAGACATCATTTGCAGATACCCAGGGGTACACTCCTACCTCAGGGTAGGGGTACACTCCTACACTCAGACATCACAGATACCCTACACCCAGACATCATTTGCAGATACCCAGGGGTACACATTTACAGATCCTACACCCAGACATCATTTGCAGATACCCAGGGGTACACTCCTACACTCAGGGTACCCAGGGGTACACTCCTACACCCAGACATAATTTGCAGATACACCAGACATCATTTACAGGGTACACTCCTACACCCAGACATCATTTGCAGATACCCAGGGGTACACTCCTACACCCAGACATCATTTGCAGATACCCAGGGGTACACTCCTACACTCAGACATCATTTGCAGATACCCAGACATCATTTGCAGATACCCAGGGGTACACTCCTACACCCAGACATCATTTGCAGATACCCAGGGGTACACTCCTACACCCAGACATCATTTGCAGATACCCAGGGGTACACTCCTACACCCAGACATCATTTGCAGATACCCAGGGGTACACTCCTACACCCAGACATCATTTGCAGATACCCAGGGGTACACTCCTACACCCAGACATCATTTGCAGATACCCAGGGGTACACTCCTACACTCAGACATCATTTGCAGATACCCAGGGGTACACTCCTACACTCAGACATCATTTACAAACGAAGCCATTTGTGTTTAGTTTAGGGATGACCTGGCATGTTCTCTTGACAAGTGTGGGTATTGGACAATTTTCCTGTCCTGCTAACCTCTTAAAATGTAATGAGTACTTTTGGGTGTCAGGGAATATGTAAACAGTACATTTATTTAGAAATGCAGTGAAGTAAAAGCTAATAAATATAAATAGTAAAGTACAGATACCCCAAAAAACTACTTAAGTAGTACTTAAATGTATTTTTTACTTAAGTACTTTACAATACTGAAATATTGATTACCCATTCATACCTCTCTGCCTGTAAATCGTCCTCCTAAAAGGTAGGCTATATCCAATATGCAAAACGTAGCTCAAGAAAAAATGCAAGTGTCAACTGTCATCATTCTTGCTGCTTCAAATTCAGTGGCCAGATGTGTGAGATCGGGTGCACCTGTGGTCTCAACTAAAATAGTAGGCTGTAGCCTATGCATGGGCAGAGAAAGATGGGGCTGTTATAGTTCCAAGAAAATGTACTTCCTAAATATGATTAGACTATAGTTGACTATTGCCTAGAAATAAATATTGTTCACCCATATTTGTCTCCATCTGAAACATCCCACTCCTAAAAGGTAGGGTATAGCTCAAGAGAAAGTGCAAATCTCTCCAACTCTGTTCTCTTCAGACTACGTCTAGCCTATTGGCCGATGCAAGTGTCTATTTGTGTAGTATTAACCTTTTTTTGTGTAGTATTTAATCTTTTTGTCAGGTTATTTTTTGCACATGTTGATATGGCCTTTAGGGCAGACAACTGCTGCGATCATCAGCAAGTGAGCTGGGTCATATACGCCTAAAATAGAATTGCAGGAATGCAGTTGTGGGTGGGAGTTAGACAGAAAGCCAGTTGTGGGTGGGAGTTAGACAGAAAGCCAGTTGTGGGTGGGAGTTAGACAGAAAGCCAGTTGTGGGTGGGAGTTAGACAGAAAGCCAGTTGTGGGTGGCAGTTAGATAGGAAGCCAGTGGGTGGGAGTTAGATAGGAAGCCAGTGGGTGGGAGTTAGACAGAAAGCCAGTTGTGGGTGGGAGTTAGACAGAAAGCCAGTTGTGGGTGGGAGTTAGACAGAAAGCCAGTTGTGGGTGGGAGTTAGACAGGAAGCCAGTTGTGGGTGGGAGTTAGACAGGAAGCCAGTTGTGGGTGGGAGTTAGACAGAAAGCCAGTTGTGGGTGGGAGTTAGACAGGAAGACAGTTGTGGGTGGGAGTTAGACAGGAAGCCAGTGGGTGGGAGTTAGATAGGAAGCCAGTGGGTGGGAGTTAGACAGAAAGCCAGTTGTGGGTGGGAGTTAGACAGAAAGCTAGTGGGTGGGAGTTAGACAGAAAGCCAGTTGTGGGTGGGAGTTAGACAGAAAGCCAGTTGTGGGTGGGAGTTAGACAGAAAGCCAGTGGGTGGGTGGGAGTTAGACAGAAAGCCAGTGGGTGGGTGGGAGTTAGACAGAAAGCCAGTGGGTGGGTGGGAGTTAGACAGAAAGCCAGTGGGTGGGAGTTAGACAGAAAGCCAGTGGGTGGGTGGGAGTTAGACAGAACGCCAGTTGCGGGTGGGAGTTAGACAGAAAGCCAGTTGTGGGTGGGAGTTAGACAGAAAGCCAGTGGGTGGGTGGGAGTTAGACAGAAAGCCAGTGGGTGGGAGTTAGACAGAAAGCCAGTTGTGGGTGGGACTTGATCAAGGAATACTCCAGTGTGTAGTATAGTATTCTACAGTATACTACACCATTCTATAGTAAGCACTACATGATCAAGGAATACTATAGTGGGTAGTATCCTCCGCTCTCTCCACTGGCTTCCAGTTGAAGCTCGCATCCGCTACAAGACCATGGTGCTTGCCTACGGAGCTGTGAGGGGAACGGCACCTCAGTACCTCCAGGCTCTGATCAGGCCCTACACCCAAACAAGGGCACTGCGTTCATCCACCTCTGGCCTGCTCGCCTCCCTACCACTGAGGAAGTACAGTTCCCGCTCAGCCCAGTCAAAACTGTTCGCTGCTCTGGCCCCCCAATGGTGGAACAAACTCCCTCACGACGCCAGGACAGCGGAGTCAATCACCACCTTCCGGAGACACCTGAAACCCCACCTCTTTAAGGAATACCTAGGATAGGATAAAGTAATCCCTCTCACCCCCCCTTAAAAGATTTAGATGCACTACTGTTCCACTGGATGTCATAAGGTGAATGCACCAATTTGCTCTGGATAAGAGCGTCTGCTAAATGACTTAAATGTAATGTAAATGTACAGTATACTACAACATTCTATAGTAAGCACTACATGATCAAGAGATACTCCAGTGGGTAGTATATTATTCTACAGTACACTACACAAATCTATAGTAGGTACTGCACATGATTGAGGGATACTACACTGTGGAGTATAATGTTCTACAGTATTCTACAATTTACTACAGTTAACTTCAGATAGTAAGTACTATATCATTATATAGGAAACTGTAGTATCATGTGGGCAGGCTTACTAGAAACTGGTTTGACGATGGTCAATTTATCGGACTTGTTTTTGTTGTCTAGACAGAGTTGTAGACTTCTAGGCTAATTTTATATATATATATATATATATAAAAATGCTTACAAAAAATGATGCCCATGACAGATAGATTTTGTATCAGAAAATGTTCCTTTCGATGGGCTATTATTGGGCTATTTTGAAACAACAATTTACACATTTTGCCTGTACTAACCTCGCCCATTCATATACACTAACTACCTTCAGCGTCTTTTCATGAAGGTATCTTCTGGCCGGGTTAGTTTTTTGAAGAGCTAACGCTTGCGGTACAATTCCTACACACCTTTATAGGGTTAGGGTTCTCACACGGCCATATCTCCATGTTACAGCGCTTGTTTACAGAAGACAGACAGAAAACAGAGATGACCACCTGTGCTAATTAGCTATCTATCGTGCTCAAACACCTGTGTGTAAGCATAACAGGGGAGGAAGTGTAGTTTGCCGGCTGGAGGGACACATCCGTATGGATCTGACCTGCTACAGTAAGTGTATCTTTTTCACTTGAAAGATTCTTTCTCGCTGATATGAAAGATAATTCCATATGTTTCGAAAACCGCATCACAAGCGATGATTATTGACGTTTCTAAATTTAAAACAAAGCATAGGGATTGTAGTTCAAATGGTCCCACTGGTAAGTGGTGCTTATAGCTAAGAACCCTTAGGATAAGGTAGAATGCCTTCTTAATTACATGTAATGCCTTGGGTTCTCGAGAGCATGTAGGTCTACTAACCTAGTAATTAGTAAGCTATAGCCGCAGGGACCAGTCTTGCATTTGCAATAGCATGAACTGAACCTATCAAAATGTTTCATATTAACATAGCACGTTTTAAACTTACATTGGTTCAAAGTTACATGGCCACAGGCAAGTGTGACGGTCATTTTAATTTAATAGATTCAACTGGATCATTTGTAGGGCCTAGTCTAGTGGATTTTTCAAAACCAACGAGAGCGAATTTGACGGCGCAATGCAAGTTTGTCAAGCGAAAGCCTCGTGCTCATCGCAAAGGATGGAGAGGAATGGGAGAGAAATGGAAGAGGTGTCCAAGGAGATTATCAATGTAGTACAAATAGTTTTCCTGTGATATTGTTTGTTCAGATACCCATGTGACATTGGTTAGAATAATCTGGTTTTAGAATTATTGTAGCTCTATTTTAAACTTCAGAAAAACATTCAATCATCAAAAATATGTCCCCAGCACAAGACCAGCACATTATAATGTAGTATTGTAGTCATTACACTCCCTGGATTTCCCCAGCCATGAATCATCTGCAGAACATTTATGAGGGCTGCCTAATGTCCCTCTAACCACGAGCAAGCACACACAGGAGAGAACGGGGAGAAGGAGGGAGAGCAGTATGTTTAAGAAAGAATAAAAACAGGAGAGGGGGAGGCAGGAGAGGGGAGGCAGGAGAGGGGGAGGCAGGAGAGGGGGAGACAGGAGAGGGGGAGGCAGGAGAGGGAGACAGGAGAGGGGAGACAGGAGAGGGGGAGACAGGAGAGGGGGAGGCAGGAGAGGGGAGGCAGCAGAGGGGGAGGCAGGGGGGGGAGAGGGAGGTGCAGGAGAGGGGAGGCAGCAGAGGTGGAGGCAGGAGAGGGGAGGGGACGGCGTGGGAGGCAGGAGAGGGGAGGCAGGGGAGGGGTCAACGGTGGAGGGGGGCCGGAGAGGGGGAGGCAGGGGAGGGGGCAGCAGGGGAGGCGGGAGAGGGGGCGGTGGGGGAGGCAGAGAGCTCATCCATCAGAGAATCCAGTCACAGGGAATTAGACATCAACCTCTGCAGAGCTGTCTAGGAGACCAGGGAATGTAGGATTCAACACACAGGGAGGTGTGTGTGTGTTGTCAGTATTTGTTCTGACACTGCCTCATAAACCTCTATTGTTACTATTCCCTTGGCTCCTCCAGCCAGTGGCTACTTGGCCAGTCAGCCTGAATTGGGGCCTGTGCTGGGTCCATGTCTGTGCCATTCATATGATGTGGTTTTCTGTTTGCAACTGGGAGTATGGGTGAACTTGTGCCCTGACAAAGACATGAGAGGAATACGGTAATTAAGTCTTATCAATGCCATGAGGGATTGATAAAGTCTCATCAAATTAAATTCCTTTGAATTGAATTGCTGCCATGTGCTTTGCTAAACTGTGCAGTGCATGGTGTTCAATGCTGTGCTACAGTGTTCCAGACGGTTCTAGAATGTTCTGGAGTAATGTTGTGTTGGACTCTGCTGTGTTGTACTGCAATTAATACACCACGCTGGTGGGGGAAATGCTGCATAGTTGTGCCTGTGATGTGCTGTGTTTTTGTGTCGTGCTGGGTTTCCCTCCCTCCCACTCGCTGCCTTTGATCCCTGCTCCCCCTCTGAAGTGTGCACACCGCAACGCTGCAACTACACTGCCTTTTAGTATGAAGTGTGGAGCCCTGACTCGTGGGCTCAGAAGACTGTGGCGGTCTCCGTTCAATTGCAGCCAGCCAGCCAGCAAGGCAATCAGGGTGAACCCCGCTTCAGCAGGACCAACTACTGAACCAAACAGCCTTGAAGAAGCTGCAGCAGCAGGGGGAGAAAAGTCATTTTCTACACATTGCAGAGGACAAGTGACTGGACTGGATAATAGATTGCCAATCACGATGCACTGCCCTGCCATGCATCCCTCTCTCAGCTCCCTCCCCATGTGTACACCTCTACCTGTGACCCCCCCCCTCTCCCTACCACCGCCCATCCCGCATAAAGGCACAAAGGTCTTTCTGCCCACCCCAGGGGAAGGGATAAGAAGGGAGGTGTGTAGAGAGGGATGGAAGAGGGGATTCTTCTGTCTCTGAACTCTACAGTTCTTTAATGATATCTCACACACACATGGCACACACATCACGCAAACACACACACACACACACACACACACACACACACACACACACACACACACACACCTCAACGGGATTCCCTGCTCAGGCTCAGCCCTACTCAGTTATTCAGCAGCCAGCCTCGTCTTTGAGAAGCGGAAGTACATTTAAAAGCAGCAGTGAATCTGAAATGGGTTCTATTAAATATTCAGTCTGGTGCTTTCTGCCGGAGGAGGAGGAGGCTGTTTACGTCTCCAGCCTCTTTCAGTTCTCAGTGAGACGGCAGCACTCCTGAATCTGGGTTAATAGGATGGACTCATCTTTATCCAGCACAGCATCTCTCTGTTCTGTTCTAAGCTCTCCACACACAGAAAAACTATAAAACCACCATTAACCACTGCAGTAAAAAACAAAGGGTTCTTGCATCCTAATCTTAGCAGGGGAGGTGTCATGTCTGATAGATCTTGAAGATCAGATATGTAACTTAATCCCTCTTGCTTCATCACAGTTTTATCAGAGTGAAGAATCTGTGATTGTAGTTAATCTAGCCTAGGCCAGGGTTCCCAGTTGTATTCTCACTTTTTGTTTTGAACTGTTGAAAGTTTCTAAAGAAGTTTCCCACTGGGAACAAAATGTTGTTTCCACTGTGTTTAAACTTAGAGATGCTCAAAGTCATCACCAAACACCATTATCATCTTATATGAACTCAATCTGAAATAAAAGGTAAACAACATGCCTTGGTGTTTCTTGAGTCTACACTGAATTCACATTAGTCGACAATTCGATGACATCTCTCAAAACTGGACGTTGACATCTGTGCCCAGTAGGTAGTTATTAAGTAATGAACTGATAAGCTGATAGATCGCTCACCTCTGCACTACAGATGACGTATGTTGGAACCCAGTTTATCACCACTCCTTGTCATGACTCTGCGGCAAAGGATAGAAACAACACAGCCATAACTGAGTTCATTCTCCTTTCAACGGACTGTTTCACTGCCCACCCCCACTGCCCACCCCCTCTGCCCACCCCCACTGCCCACCCCCTCTGCTCACCCCCACCGCCCAATAGATTTTAGCTTCTGTATTCATTACATTGATCTGCTGGTGAGGACTGGTCACTCTCTTTGTGCCTGTTAGTCATATTATTATATATCAAAAATGTTTTTGTACTTTTACCCCTTTTTCTCCGCAATTTCTTGATAGACAATTGGTAGTTACAGTCTTGTCCCATCACTGCAACTCCCGTATGGACTCGGGAGATGCAAAGGTCGAGAGCCACGCATCCTCCGAAACACAACCCTGCCAAGCCTCACTGCTTCTAGACACACTGCTCACTTAACCCGGAAGCCAGCCTCACCAATGTGTCGAAGGAAACACTACAACTGGCGACCGAAGTCAGCTTGCAGGTGCCCAGCCCACCGCACGGAGTCGCTAGAGCGCAATTGGACAAGGACATCCCGGCCGGCCAAACCCTGCACTAACCCAGACAACGCTGGGCCAATTGTGCGCCGCCTCATTGGTCTCCCGGGTCATGGCCGGCTGTGACACAGCCTGGGAACAAACCGGTATGAAACCGGTACAAACAGGTATGTAGTGAGGCCTCAACCACTGTGATGCAGTGCCTTAGAACACTGAGCCACTCGGAAGGCCCAGCATAGCCATATTAGCCAGGTTAGAAATTCTATGGATTATTGTCACCCAGAGCTGATTGGTAATTAATTTGAGAACAGCAGAAGAGTTGGAAAGGTGGGGGAGAGGGCTTCTAAGTACAAGTGTTGATTTCAGTGTTACTTGTGTATAATTTTGAACAAAGACTTATAGAATAGAACGTTTTCAAAGAAAGCTGGGTTTAGCTGTTTAAAAAAAACATACTCTCTCTTTGACTGTGACTCAACCAGCATGATGACTCCTTGTAGCAACATGTCATGATAGATATGAGGGTGAAAACCCAATCATTGTTCGATAACGATATCATCCCATTGTGTTTTGTTCTCAGCAAGCCTTGGCTTACTTCTGTCTCATCGTTGCCAAGGCTTCTCCTCAAGGACTCATAACCAATCCCTCCCTGGCATTCACAATGTCACAGAATATGACACGTACACTCTTAGAATTTTTTTTCTTCCAAAAACGGTTCTTCAGCTGTCCCCATAGGATAACCCTTTTTGGTTCCAGGTAAAACCCTTTTTGGTTCCAGCTAGAACCCTTTTGGGTTCCATTTAGAACCCTCTGGGGAAAGGTTTCTACATGGAACCCAAAACGGTTTTAGTTAGAACCAAACAGGTTCTATCTGGAACCAACAACAGTTCTTCAAAGGGTTCTCCTATGGGGACAGCCGAATAACGCTTTTAGGTTCTACATAGCATCTTATTCTAAGAGTGTCTCCTCCCGCCACCGCTCTTGTTATTCCCTTATTTACTTCTTTTACGTCTCTCTCTCTCTCTCTATATCTCTCTCTCTCTCTCTCTCTCTATCTCTCTCTCTCTCTCTCTCTCTCTCTCTCTCTCTCTCTCTCTCTCTCTCTATATCTCTCTATCTCTGTCTCTGTCTCTGTCTCTATCCCTCTCACCCTTTCTCCCTCCTCCTCCTGCCTTTTTCTCTCTGTGGGTGTGTGTTTGATTGAAGGGGACTGTCATCTCGGTGCATAGGCTTGGTGTTTCCATGCTAATTTTGGCCTGTGCATGCTGGCATCTCTCATTTAGAGGACAAAAGACACGCAGGTCATTAACAGCATCGACGAGGAGATGCATTCCTTCAGGGGCAGTAGGAGAGCAGATAACAAGAGAGGAAATTAGGAGGGAGATGGAGGAAGCCAACAAAACCAATCATAGGGAAAGGGGGAAAGGAGAGGGGGAGATGAATAATAGAGAGATGAGAGGAGGAGGAGTGATGAGGAATGGAGAGGACAGGTTTGAGAGGAAGGAGAAAAGATGAGGAGAGGAAAGGAGGAGGAGAGTGATGAGGAATGGAGAGGACAGGTTTGAGAGGAAGGAGAAAAGATGAGGAGAGGAAAGGAAAGGAGGAGGAGGGTGATGAGGAATGGAGAGGACAGGTTTGAGAGGAAGGAGAAAAGATGAGGAGAGGAAAGGAGGAGGAGAGTGATGAGGGATGGAGAGGACAGGTTTGAGAGGAAGGAGAAAAGATGAGGAGAGGAAAGGAGGAGGAGAGTGATGAGGAATGGAGAGGACAGGTTTGAGAGGAAGGAGAAAAGATGAGGAGAGGAAAGGAGGAGGAGAGTGATGAGGAATGGAGAGGACAGGTTTGAGAGGAAGGAGAAAATATGAGGAGAGGAAAGGAGGAGGAGAGTGATGAGGAATAGAGAGGACAGGTGCCAGCACAAAGGAAGGGGTGAAGTAAGTCTATATAGACAAAGGCTCAGATGGCTTAATCTATTTTTCAAATGTTCTGCTTCATTGAGCCCCACAGGAAGTTGCAGTGGCCTTGAACATGGTTTGGTGATTACTCAGATTCACTATGATGGGTTGTAGCAAAATTGCTGCAGGGCAATGATGTTCCATTGTTACTGCTGTATGTGTGTCCTTTATTACATACATATAACAAGTGACCCTATCCAGACCTGTGTGTGTGTGTGTGTGTGTGTTGTAGGACTCTTTATTTATTCGGCCCCCTGCCCCAGTGAATGTCAAATTAATTGAGGCAGCAGATCACAATAGGGGACCTGCCTATGAGTAGAACCTCGCCGAACACACAGACGTAGAATTGGCGTACTACCCCCAATCCTAATTGTTAATATAGGGTAGGAATACTTGAGGTTGATTAACATCTAGGGGGAAACTTCATCCAACCGCCACTTGCAGTTATTTCATCACAAAATGGCGTCACACGTGGACTGTGTATTTTTGGAATGTCAGGGTCGCATGATGACTGAAACACAATTTGAATGTATACTATATTTTTACTATATTTTTCGTCAAATAGAATTAGAATGTTGTACCTTTTATCATTGGTTTCTAACAGATTCTCCGTCTTAGTGTTGCACCGTGGTTATTTCTCTCAGACATTTGCAGTGATTGTCAAGCTTAAATGGGATTGTGATTGGCATGAAATAATTAGCAGTATTTCTCAACAGGTATTGGCATGCGTGTCTAACAGCATGAGTGAGTGAGATTGATAGGTATGTAATAGTATTCTTAGACTTTCTAGACTGATTGACGGTAGCAAGGAGAATGTGACTGACAGGTCTGAGATGGTCATTAGTTCACTGATAGCTCTGCTACCGGCCACGGGGCAGTGTGTGCGTGTGTTAAGTCAGAGTGTATGTGAGTGTCTAGTTGTGAATTTGGAGTCTGTGGGTGTGTGTGTGTGAGTGCCTAGTTGTTAAATTGGAGTGTGTGTGAGTGACTACTTGTGAAGTCGACACAGGCAAGGACCATTCCGCTCGGTCAGACACGTCACGTATAATCAAGTCTCGCGGTGCTCCCTCCTCCATACCCAACAAGCATTTCATCCCAGAAACATCCCCAATCTCCCTGCAGCACGCCAGGTCTTATCTCCGGCTGGCTGTAAATGGGCCGGCTGCCCATCGATTGCACCTCATTGTACAAAGAGACTGACATCCTACCTCAGGAGGTGTATTATATGCAGTAAGATAGACAGCAGAGAATTAGATTTGTTGCGTTTCCCCTTCAGATAAAGTTTATATTAAGTGTGTGTGTATTTCTAGAGGCCTTTCCGTGAAGATGACATATTAAGTCTAAAGGTTAGGTTTCATTGATGAGCGATCTCATTAAATATAACTAGTTATTCTCAGTAGTGGCCATGCTTGGCAAAATAACTGGAAATGTCCCAAGGCTAAAACATCCAGAAATAGTCATTACAGCCAACCTACATACAAATCAATCAATCCGTCAATCAAATGTATTTATAAAGCCCTTTTTACATCAGCTGATGTCACAAAGTGCTGTACAGAAACTCAGCCTAAAACCCCAAACAGCAAGTAATTCAGATGTAGAAGCACAGTGGCGAGGAAAAACTCCCTAGAAAGGCGGGAACCTAAGAAGAAACCTAGAGAGGAACCAGGCTCTGAGGGGTGGCCAGTCCTCTTCTGGCTGTGCCGGGTGGAGATTAGAAACCTAGAGAGGAACCAGGCTCTGAGGGATGGCCAGTCCTCTTCTTGCTGTGCCGGGTGGAGATTAGAAACCTAGAGAGGAACCAGGCTCTGAGGGGTGGCCAGTCCTCTTCTTGCTGTGCCGGGTGGAGATTAGAAACCTAGAGAGGAACCAGGCTCTGAGGGATGGCCAGTCCTCTTCTGGCTGTGCCGGGTGGAGATTAGAAACCTAGAGAGGAACCAGGCTCTGAGGGGTGGCCAGTCCTCTTCTGGCTGTGCCGGGTGGAGATTAGAAACCTAGAGAGGAACCAGGCTCTGAGGGGTGGCCAGTCCTCTTCTGGCTGTGCAGGGTGGAGATTAGAAACCTAGAGAGGAACCAGGCTCTGAGGGGTGGCCAGTCCTCTTCTGGCTGTGCCGGGTGGAGATTAGAAACCTAGAGAGGAACCAGGCTCTGAGGGGTGGCCAGTCCTCTTCTGGCTGTGCCGGGTGGAGATTAGAAACCTAGAGAGGAACCAGGCTCTGAGGGGTGGCCAGTCCTCTTCTGGCTGTGCCGGGTGGAGATTACAAACCTAGAGAGGAACCAGGCTCTGAGGGATGGCCAGTCCTCTTCTGGCTGTGCCGGGTGGAGATTAGAAACCTAGAGAGGAACCAGGCTCTGAGGGGTGGCCATAACATAATGTGATTTCCGTCACTACTCTGAGCTGAGGTTGTGTGCTCCTCTGGCTTTTTCCGACAGGATTAGAATATCTGACATAGAACTCTATGGATCTATCCTTAAACCAGAAAGAATTTATTTGGAAATTGTTATGCTGCACAATTAACTTACACTCTAACCATTGTTGCGCATGATTCCAAATCTCTCTTTGTGTAATAGTCTGTGGTACCATCTACTGTTGCAGGAGATTCCATCCGTACAGAATGCTGTTTTCTCTGCAGTGTAATGTAGTGTCGGTTAAGTGGGGGCCCTCTGCTGTTTATTGCTCTCCTGGGGTGTCGCTGGGTCGAGATGCTCTGACATTCACCATTCATCTGTGTCCATGTCAGATTGGCATAAAACCTTTCAGAGACACAGCCTGGATGGACATTCACACCACACACACAGAGGATGTACTGCATAATAACAGCACAGAATGCAACGGAGCTGAGCAGTACATTATTGGAACACTACACATCACAGTAGGACTGGGTGAAATATATCAATATATCATATTTTAAGGTGTACTAGCATGGGGGCGGCAGGGTAGCCTAGTGGTTAGAGTGTTGGGCTAGTAACTGAAAGGTTGAAAGTTCAAATCCCCAAGCTGACAAGGTACAAATCTGTCGTTCTGCCCCTGAACAAGGCAGTTAACCCACTGTTCCTAGGCTGTCATTGAAAATAAGAATTTGTTCTTAACTGACTTGTCTAGTTAAATAAAGGTTTTAAAAAATGAAATAGATCCACATACTGGGTGGATCTTTACAGTACTGTTGATATTATAGAACATATTTTGATGCAGTGCTAAAGAAAGCAACACTTGTATAAATTGGACTCCTGAACTGTCAGGTTTGTTCTAGTCTGGGTATCAATAAAACCAGCAGAATTGAGAAAGCCCATTAAAACCACTTAGAATTAATTTGTTGCAATCCTAGGGTCATGCACTACTTGTAAAACATGCTGTGTTTAAAAAATGTATCATTAAAAAACATGAAATACTGTCAAATACCACCATACTGCTAAAATGTAGAAAAATATTGTGATATGACTTTTTGGCCATATAGCCCTTCAATTATACCAGAAACACTGGTGTTTGGAGGATATATTGGCACAGGGTTTGTTATGCCCAGTAGCTGCATTTGCATAAGCTGTTTTCTAGTGACATTTATTTGGATACATCCATATCAATGAACTAATGAGGCGTGATTTCGCCTGGCATAGACAATGTGCTCTCTCGTCAGGACACTGTTGTTCAGAGGAGCTAGCCAACAACACAGCTAACAAAATCACTTCAAACAGAAGCTGGAAAGACTGTAAACTAGCTGCTCTTCTTTTCATTTGACCTTTTTTCAAATGACATTTCTTTGTATATATCCATAAAAACTATGCCAGCTGATTCATGATTTCAATTGGCTGAGAAACGCTGCCTGCCTGTCTGTCTCGTCCAGACTCTTTCATTACTATGGGACAGCTGCAGATGGAATTTGAATACTGAAACAATGTTGCACATGTCAGAGAGACAGACAGCAAGGTTTATATACATCTCTGCTGTTGAAAACTAAGTGTTAGTCTAAAAGAAATGTGAGATAATGTCTATATGCTTTTTATAGTGGAGATCAAGTTGATAAATTGCCTGGCAGGTCTGATGAGACAGTGGATTGCGCAGTCAGATGGAACAGAGTAAAAATAGGCATTTTAACGTCATAGATTTAGCCGGTGGTAAATTGTGGAATAGACACTGGCTGGAATGTGGTTTTAACTAATCAGCATTCAGGATTCGAACCACCCTTTGTATAATACAGTACAGCCATACAGTCAGACAATAATTGTCTTACAAATAAAATAGAGTTATGACAGTTATACATTTAGAACATAAGCTAATAACATTAGAACAACAATAGAATCCACCAATAAGAACATAATCCAGTCATATTTGAGGTATAAAATAGACCTACTACATTAAGAACTGAGTACAGTATACATCAACCACAGTCCATCTACATGAATAGATTACAGCTTTGCATTTTTCACTGAATCGATCTATTAACAGCAGGAAAGAGTAGGACAGAGTTCTGCATTAAGAAGAGAACAATGAGACAGACAGCATGGCCCCCAAACTGCTTGTCACAAACCCTTAAGCACAGGCCGTACCCCCGAGAATTACGTTACATCTCAGTGTGTCCACGGTGGAATGATCTTGTAGGATCCTGTATACCTGCTTCTCTAGAGATGAATGGAGAAAGATCTGTGAACTGAAATATATTTTATTTATGATGAAAGTCCCACTGATTTAAGGCCAAATAAATACTCCAAAGTCTGAGAAATATGTGCTGATCTTAGCTGAAATAATGAGGCTAGACACTAAGGCCTCTGGGAGATCCGCTGTGCTTTCCATGGGATTCATGGGATGACG